>NC_056743.1:1281251158-1281363658 GCF_019279795.1 Protopterus annectens
AGAAAAATCAAATTAAAGGAAGCCTTTTATTCCCAGCAAAACTAAAAATCTTCCTTCAAGATGGACAAAAAACTTTTGAGGATTTGGATACTGCCATTTCATTTATTAAAAACAATAAAATAATAGAAAGAATTGAAGATATGGAGTGGGCTAGCATTAGCCTTAAAATAAATGCTGACAGCAACACTTGGAAGACCTTTGATCCTAAAAAGAAGCTTAAGAAATGACTTGTCTACTTACTGTCATTTAAACCCCTTTGGCTCCAAAATGCTCTATTTCTAATGAAAATCTTTCTGAAACTAAGTTTTCAGCTGTTATGAGCCTATAAATCGAGGAAATGAATCTGGATATACAGGTGAGCTATTTAATTTGTTTATTGTACTGTTTGCTATTCTCTTGTTTTATAATAGTATTATGCTTATAAATGACAGTTGTAGTATTCTGTTGTATTACGTTTTTGCTCATGGGTTTTTGTACCTCTGTTTATTATTTACTCCCAATAGTCTGATTGTTCTGATAATTTGGGATGTTATTTTGCCTGTTGCTAATAGAAAGACGCCTATAACAGTATCTCATTTGGTTTTCACTTTGTTACTTTGTAAATGCTTGGTAAAAATTAATAAGCTTGGTCCAATAGTTGCTTTGCATCTGGAATAAATATAGCTGCATTGTAAGGAATGGCTATGCGTGTCTTATATACTAATTTATCATCACTAGAATGAGTTAATTTATGAATTCTCTTTTTGGAGCTTATTGCAATGCTGTGTGTGTAGGGCAGGTGTTTGCTGCTTATTTGTTAGTTTGTCTAGTTATTTGCTTGTTTATTGTTATGGCAGAGGTTGCAGAGTTTGGTTGAAAACATTATCGTCAAAGGTTATGTTTTGGGAACGTGTCCCTGTTGATTTTACATTTGGATGCAATGCAGTCAGTGGTTAAGATATCTTTATTTTATTTTGTTTTAAATTAAAGTGTGAATTTGGTTGGGGCAGTTAAGGCAGTAGTTGATATACTACTCGGGTTTTGCTGGTGATGACTGTATGCTCTGGCTGAGTCCCTGAGACTGGTATATGGTCACGTTGTCTGGTTCTCAAGCTGTCTTAAAAAAAAAAAAAAAAAAAGGGAAAAAGAGAAGAGAAGAATCCTATGATGATCCTTACTGTTGGTTTCCCATCTCAGCTTTCAAATTCTTCTCCTGGGTTGAGTTTGAGAGGTCCTTTGCTGTTAACGACTTTGCTGCATGACAGGAGGCCCTGACACATCAATGCACATCCATCGACATTTGACCTTGGTCTCTCTTTGCTTATGTGGGTGTGGAACCTTGAAATGCTGATTTAAGGTTGGTGAAATGACTGATCTTCTATATGAATGTAACAATGGGAGACCCAACAGCATTGTTAATATGACTCTTTTTTTCTTTTTTTTATATACATTTTTGTTAAATTTTGAATAAATGTATTTTGGTTTAATTTTGTTACAGTTTTGAGTACCTGTCTTCCCATCACTGAGTCTTACAAACATGCACATTAGCCTATTATTTGTTTTGTGACTTTTACTACCTGATATATAGCCCATATGCATGCCAAAGTCCAGTGAATAGAAGGCATAAATAAGATACCACTAAATTATAAAGAATTACAAAACTGTTTTTAGAGGATTTTACCATGGGAGAGAGTTGTATCAAGTAAATAACAAACAAGTTAATAATGACAATTACACATTTGTGCTTTGAAGAGTTATCTTTTTAACATTATATCGGTACAACCAAACTAGCCTTCTTTTAGCACTTGAATCATACATTTTTCATACAGCTGAGAAATAAGGTTTACCTTTTTTTTTTTTTTCATTTAGTGTCATCTTCTAGAATTAAGCTAGAATTGAGCCATTACATAGAGAATTTTAAAATAGGGCAAAATGGAAATAATAGGGAAATTGTTTAGGCATGACAAACACATCAAGCCTGTGTTTGGCTGTTGAAAGCTGTTAATCAGTTGACTTAGGTTTACATGTCATTTAATTACTGCCTCTCCAACATCAAATATCAGTTTCCCTGGATTGCAACTTCAGTCACAAATCATGCCACTCTACTACATGTGGTCTGTACTGAGTTGCTTAGAGGTTTTGTAGCTCCACATGTCTCCCATCTCTCACCACAGTGTGGCAGCAGAAAAAAACAAACAAAAAAAAAAAAATGATTGATATGGAGTTTTAATCATTTTAAACATGCAATAAAAGTTTCAAGATATGTGGCAGTAAATGCAGATTGTGCATAGATACCTACTTTTCATTTTAATTGTTGAAAATTTGAAATATTTCTCCATTTTCTGTTAAAAGTTCAGTCATACAGTTGTCACATTTTGACACACTGGAACACAATCTTATTAAAACCTCTTACAATGTAATGTAACATTTTACTTAAAAACAATATGCAATATATATACTGTTTTCACAATTTCAGCAGGCTGTCTCTCAAAATATCTTAGCTACCCTTTTAAACTCATTGTGAATTTCTTGAATAGACCCACCCACATGTGTATGCCAGATATGCCCTTACGTGGTTTCTAATAGGCCTGTTCCAGCTGTTTGGACATTAATAATTGTAAGAATGAAGTCCTTTACATTATGTGAAAAAAAAAAAAACTTCATATTGTATTTAAATTAATTTTCATGACAATGGATATTGTAATAACTGTTCAGAATCTACTGAGCATTCTATTTTCCTGAAGTGAGAGTGGTGTCATTACATAAAGTGTGTGTGTGTGTGTGTGTGTGTGTGTGTGTGTGTGTGTGTGTGTGTGTGTGTGTGTGTGTGTGTGGCATATGAATGCCTAGCTTTGTTTCTTTTTAAGTAGTATTGGTTATTTTTCATTTCATGGGTTGTAACACCTGCCCTTTCTAGTGATCCTGTGTTTCACACTACTAGGGGGATTGCTCCTTACTTGCAAATAATTTCTACTTTATTTAGCAATCAACATAAATGTGCCATTTAAAAGGCATGGAATTTCCAAATTACAAATTACAAATCAATCTGCTTCAGACTTCTAAGTGGGAAAAGCAATTTCAATACACAAAATTAGGAAAACATACACTGAATAGTTGTTTAAAATTCATAGCTGTAAACTTCAAGTGTTTTGTATGGGAAAAGAATGTAAGAAACATGGAGTAACAAAATACCTGCAGACTGATTGGTTCTCTGTGAGCTATTCTGAGCTATTATCTGGAATTTGTTTTCAGAGGCTCATTTGCACTGGAAGGACAAAAGCCCTTTGTTGGAGACCTCTGAGCAATTCCAACACTTTGCCTTTAGAGAGGCCTTTCTGTCCATAGCACAAATAGTTTTCATTACTTCTGTCTTAAGGGGCCTAAAGGAACGAACACAAATTTGTTATTTTAACACAATATGCTGCACAAAATGGTATATTGCTTTGCACTGAATATTAGAATGTTCAGATTAGTTGGACACGTGCTTGCAAATGCATAGGGAAAAGACAGAGCAGACAGACACAATAGGGACAAAATGCATACGGCTTTGGTGCTGTACTGTTAGAGAGTTCTTTGTAGAGCACCTATCATGTCTGGTTATAGCTAACCAGTTTCTTATAACTGCATGTCATCGTGTTTTTAGTTTATGCAAACAAGAGCTATGGTGTATAGTAATGATGTCATTATAAGGGCAATCTTTTTTTTTTTTTTTTTAGGTTTCTTTGTTCTTAAATAGAAAGGTTGGTTTGTATAAGACTATTATTAGCCAGTTCACCATTTAAAATTTCCTAGAGCATGCATTTATTACTATGATAATGTGACTATTTCTAAAATTTTCTTTATGTCTAATTTTACTTGGTTATTTTATTTCTGCTAAAATGTTATATATAGTAATTTGTTAATAGCCATTTTAAATAACAAAACAAGGCTTTTGGCTGTATTTATAATATGAACCCTTGCAGTTAAATATGATTTTTTCCTCAGAAACCTTATTGTAAAATTGTTACACATTTGTATTAGTCCTTTCAGTTCACATCATTAATCATAAGGCTATAAATACTTAATATTCTTTGACTCCTAGTCGGTAACTTTGTCTTTATAACATTGAGGTACTTGCTCCACATACTCCATAAAGCCAAATATATAACACAATATCTCTTTTCAGATACATTAGCTTTATTGTATAGAGGATTAAAATTCTTAGGTTTCTCATATTAATGAAACACCTTAAGGCTCTTGTCTAATTGTACTAATTTTATAATTGTTTATTTAAACTCTCCTGTTGTCCAGATGGATAAGTTGACTATATGTTGGCATAGGTATTTATTTATTCTTTTAAATAATAGCCTATTTGATTTGGAAGACACTGTATTTAGTAATAATATAAATTCTGATGCGATACTTTCTTACATATTAATCTTAGTAATACTACATTTTGATCTTTTACCTGAAGATTACTTTATTTTTTAGACAGTAGCTGGTTTAATGTTGCTACTAGTTTAAGGGTTAAGTTAGGTGATACTATGCCACCTAAATTGAAAGTTCTATACTCCAGAGAGGGATGGATTGTAAATATTGTTTCACTAACCAGTTATGGTATTAGTTGTTTGAAAATTATTTTGATGTTCACCACTAATTTCTGCGGTGGTGGTGCTGCGGTAGCGTTGTCGCCTCAAAGTAAGACGTTGTCCTGTTCGATTCTCAGATAAAGTGTCTTCTATGTGGAGACATGCATGAATGGGCGTACCTTTGTTGAAGGTTGTGCGTCAGGCCTGGCAAGTCGGTACGTAAAAAACCTACTGCCAATCATTAGTGGACCTGAGTTCCACTGTGGCGACCCCTAACCAGAAAAAAGACGAAAGATACAACAACCACTAATTTGAAAAGTAAATACTTTCAAAAAGATCAGAAAGTGGTTATATCTATTCCAACTGGAAAATTTCATACTATATTACTGCAAATTATTACAATATTAATACCCGATGGTCGGTTTCCTGACATATTTTGTTTAATTTAAATGTCAGCTATAAAAAGTATTTCCATTAACATTAATGGCTTAAATAATCTAAATAAGAGAGGTAATTTATTTAGATACCTTAAGCTTCATAAATCATAACTAATATTTTTACAAGAGACTCATCTACTGTCGGAGGATATATCTAAACTAAATAATACATCGTATTCTGTATTGGTGAGCTCAGAACATTCTCAAAAGAAGAGAGGAGTGGCCATTATGTGGAATAACATATTACCATTACCCAAAATAATAGATATCTACAAAGACAATAAAGGAATGTTCTGTGCTATAACTTTGGAACTTAATAAAAAAAATTATACATTATTTAATATATATTGGATTCCAGGTATAGGTATTAACACTGTTAAATAACATCAGACCAAATGTACATTTTACAAAAGGGAAATCAATAATAGCAGGGGACTTTAACTGCATATTGGATTGTAATGATTCTTCTAATAAAGGTAAAAGGAAGATCTCATCTTTAGCTTAAAAGTTAAGAGATTTTATTGAAATATTTATTTTAAATGACTTTAATAATTTTGCTGAATCAAATTCATTATTTTACACGTTTTATTCCCATAGACATAACTCACATTCTAGAATTGACAGAGTTTTGGTTTCCAATGACCTATTAGACTTTCTAAGTAATACAAAAGTAATAACATGCTCCATTTCTGACCATAATGCTATTACCTTTGATCTTTACATTAATAATATTTCTACCATTCAAATCAAAAGAATACCTGCTTATATTACAAAGTTAAAAGAATTTAAAGAATTCATTACAATTGAAATCCAAAATTTTATAGAATTGAATAGCTCAAATGACATATCAGAAATATATATTTGGGATGCTCTAAAAGCATATTTATATGGTAGAATTATGAGCTGGTATTATAATAAAAAGAAATTATGGGATAAAGAACTTTGTGATATACAGCATAAAATAGACAGTCTAAAGTAGATGTATCCAACCTGCGGCCCGTGGGCCGCATGCGGCCCTCAGAGCTCTGCCATGTGGCCCTCTACCTCTAACTCCAGCATCGATGTACGCATGCCCCAAAACACTTTTTGTTGTGCTTTTCGCGCCCGTGACCTGTAACTAACATCAGTGTGAGCATGCACCAAAGCATCCTTCTAGTTTTGATTTTTTTGCACCAAGAAGGGTATGTGTGTTCGTACCATTATTTCGTGCCAAAGAATCAATGTGTGTGTTCTTGCTGAAAAGGAACTCGTTTATGGATTTGCTGCCATTGCCTTTTAAAGAGACAGCACTTAACCTGTGTTAATAGGTAAGTATGGTGTGAGTGAGTGCATGCATGAAAGCAGAATGTTTAAAGTAGAAGTGTGTGTGTGTGTGTGTTTGTGTGCATGACAGAGAAAGCACAAAGACAAGTTAGCTCACAAATACATCTTACATTAAAAGTACACTTTCATTAAATTGCAGCGTTTCTGACAGGGAGAGTGTTGTATTGAATATGAAATCATACATCTCAACTGTATAGATTTTCGAAGAATGTCTGGAGTTTTGCCTCATCTTCCAATTTGTGTCTTTTGCTTAGGAAATAAAAGTAGTCATCCAAGGTAATGCAGTCCCAGGGAGTAAGAATGAGACAGCAGCCTAAAGTTAATGGATCAATAGTGGATTGACTAATGTGGGACTGTTTATTGTTTTTGACAAAAAAAATCACCCAGTACTGTCTTGTCATTGGTGGGTTCTAAGCAGTGGTAGAGACAACAGTAAGCATATCTTTGGTGGATCATCAATACTGGCAAATCAGTTGGGCACAATGTCATTTTTTAAATGTTGGGGGATTTAGTGTGTATGTGTGTGTTGGGAGTGCTGCAATAGTAGATGATTATTAAAGACAGAGACTTACAAACTGTGGAGAATATGTTTCTTTGTTTCAAAACCTGATACTTGGGTACTAGGAATACCAAAAATAGATTTTTTTAAGACATAGCTTCTTGCCATTTACAGTGGATGGATATTTACATTTAATGGACAATGCTAGCAGTATGAGTGTGGTCCTGTAGGGATCTGGAGGATCCTAAGTCTACCACTGCCAATGTCTTGTAAAGTGACCTGGAAATGGATATTGGGATGTTACTAAAAAAATACAGCAAGTAGGCTTTGAAATGTAGTTTAATTAAACAAAGTGCACTTGCAGTTTACAGGCCATAATTTAATTTATTTCAGGTAGCCAAGAACCTGGTAGATTGTATACCATTAGACTTAATTATGGAGAGGTGTCATTCTGTGGAAATAAGCAGACCTAGTTTCAGTGAAAGCTCTGTGGTTGTTTGCAAGTAGGAAGTTGCAGGATGTGGAGCCAATGTGTTTTATTATTTTTACTGTATCTGTCTTTTCAAAGTATGATTTTCTTTGTTGCAAAAGAAGGCAGGATTGAATGAGCCATATAATGCTTAACTGACAATAATGGGATAGAAACATTATATGTGACATATAATGTTTGCAGCTACACTTGTTTCAATGGTGTCTGTGATGCATAACTATTTTTGGGCCTGTCCCAATTTTATTTTTCGCTTTGTCCAGAATTCTTGCTCTAAGGTTGAGAGGTATGGTACCATGCTAAATCAGAAAGTTGTATTTACCTTGGAAGACTTTTCAGCATAATTATGAGAAACAGAGCATTTTTAATATCTCCACTTATTTCCAATATAAACTGCCATATAACCTTGCAAATAACTTTATTACGCTACTTTAATTCTTTTGGAATTCACAGGTATGCTTCATTGGTTCGTATATAAGCATAGTGTGCTGTGACTGATTTCTTGCAGCAATCTGTGGTTTACTTATCACAATAACTTTTCTATGTTTCTGGGTGTGTGATCAATTTAACAGTTTTAAAGATGTTTTCCAAAATTAAATAAATACATAATAAATAAAACAAAGTGATCCTTTCTTCACTTTGAGCTATTGACAAAGAGTGGGAATTTGTTTTTTTCTAAAGCGATGGTCAGCATTACAGCTTAGTAAACGGTCAGTCTGTGAATAACTTCTGCACAAATTAAAATGTCTGAATGTCAAATGGTTTTAGATCAGAGGGAAGTTATATGTTTACTCCAGTATGTAGTATGATCTTAGAGAGTTTATAGATTTCTTATTGATTTAATTTTTGCTGAGCAGTTGTTTGTTGATTTATTGATGGTCCATTTGGTGGTGGGAAATTGCATGGATGAATCCATCTCTATTATGATTTTTTTTCAGATATTTTGACTTTCAGACAATTTTAATCAATGAGACTGTGTCATGTGATTACTGAGGTTGCCTATTTTACAAGTAGGGGCTCCTTTTCTGTGTGTGTATAAGAGAGAGAGATTTAATATGTATACTGAATATATTTTTGCAAATGGAATTCTTAGTTAAATAGGCCCCTCTTCTTAGACAAGTAGACTTGAGTAACCAATATTAGATCTTAGCCATCCAGCTGGGAAAGTTTAATATGTGGATTTTCCTTCTGGTTTGATGAAGGCTATGCTACTTACTTAAGGAGTACATTCATGGCAATCCATCCAGTTGTACTGTTGTTGAACTACACTCTTTGATAATAAGAGGAGCTATTTACAGAAGTTGAAAGTTTTTGTCAAGAACCTGTCCATACAAAGTGGCTTGTTTATGTTGCAGTGAAGGCTGTGGTCTTTGTAGTGAGTGTTTTAAATATAACCAGTATTTCTGAGGTGGAGAAAGTCTCTTAAGACAGGATCTTTCTTAGCCTGGAAAGCAAGCCAGTGATTAAATTTATAGGGGCCAGTGAGAGACAGAAGAAAGCAAGAAGCTTTTTTGTCTGTTTGGATAACTAAGTGAACTCAGTCCTTTGACCTTTTTATGTCAGAAATGGTTGCAGTCTTTCTTTTGGCATGGTGTTTTGGTAAGACACGTGCTAAAAGCGGTGTTGTGCTCAATAATTGCTCTTATAAAGGAAGAATACAGGGATGTTATGACCTCCTTGTCCCTGGATGAGATACCCTTACTAATGAGGTGGGCCATGTAAAAAGCTTTCCGTACAACGGAGACAATGTGGTGGTCAAAAGTCAGGTTTCTATCAACCTGGGTGCCCAAGCACCTCACGACTGATTGCATGCTTACATTGTTATTCATGTAATAATTTGTGGGGACATCACTCTCCTCAAAGGGGATGATTGTGCATTTTTTGGCATTTAGCTTGAGGCCATGTTTCTGGCACCAGTCATTTGGTTTGGGTGAGACCCTCTTGTAGCTTATTCAGAATTGTTTAAGTCAGTAATGTGAATTCTTTACTTTATTGCAAATTTGTTGACTTATTTTTGTGGATTATAGTATTGTAGGACTGCTAATGTTGACATTGTATGTAGATGGACTGCTGGAGTGGTTTTCCCAGTGAGAAATGCTAGTGCTGTAGTGAATATCTGTTTATTTGTAAAAAAAACTATATATTAAATAAGATGTTAGAGTTAACTGTTAGATTAGAGAATTAAAATCAGAATGAGAATTAGAATTTTAAGCAAATATTAGGCATTTATTACATTTATTAATTGTTCGAATGCACCTATGGTACAGCCAGGAGGTCGACTTTGGTCTCCCGTGGCAGCAAAAAAGTTAACTATATGATATATTTTATATGCGGCCCCAAGACAACTTCTGTTCACTCAATGCGGCCCCAGCAAGCCAAAAGGTTGGACACCCCTGGTAAAGCTTAATCAAAATGCAGATTCAGATATAAATGATAAACAAAAAGAAATACATTCTCTAAACAACAATATATTGAAATATTAAACCATAAAACAAAAATAATTGTAGAAAAATTTAAATTAGTTAATTATTCAACTAATCCAAAATCCTTAAAGTTATTGGCCAATAAAACTAAAAGATTAAATAAAATTAATCATATCAATGAAATATATTCTCCTAAAAAAAAGATGGTAACAAACTTACATAGCATTCTATCTGAGTTTAGAAACTTTTTTAACAATATCAACCAAAATTCTAATACAATAGATCCTAAAGAAGATATAAAAACTTTTGTTAACAAATACACTAATAAAAGACTATCTACAGAACAAAAAGATATTATAGACAAATCTGCATCTCTTAAAGATATTCAAACACAAATTAACAAATTAAAACAAAATAAAGCCCCAGGAAATGATGGAATCATACCAGAAATTTATAAAATATTACCCAATTTAGCACTAAAATTACTTCATGAAGTCTTTAACATTTCCCAAAACTTTATCAAAATGCCTCCTTCATGGAAATACACTTTTATTTCACCCATATTGAAACCCAACAAAGATCCTACCAAATGTTCCTCATATAGACCCATTTCTTTACTCAATATAGATTACAAAATGTTCATGTCCATTTATGCTGTTTGATTAAAACAATTCTTACCTTACCTGATTGACAATGATCAAACAGGATTCATAGTAAATATGAATTCTTATGATAACCTAAAAAGAACTTTAATTTTGATTGAATCAGTGAAACAATTAAATAAACATTTGACGTTAATTAGTTTAGATATTAACAGTGCGTTTGATTCTATTAACTGGAATTATTTATTCATCCTATTAGAGGAACTAAATTTCTCCTATAAAATTATAAATCTCATTTCCCAGTTATATATAGGTAGTCAAGCATACATTAAAATTGGCGCAAGTATCTCTCAAAATATACCATTAGTTAAAGGCACTAAACAAGGTTGCCCATAATCCCCTTTTTACTCTGTATTAAGGTGTCTAATTACCCTTTGATTTGGTCTATGCTAGCCATAGCAAGAAAAATAATTACTAGAAATTGGAAATCTAATTCCTCTCCATCATTACAAGAATTTAAAAATCTTCTTAATGAAGTTTGTTGTTTGGAAAAACAGACCATCGGGAATAGAAGTTCCAAAAATACTTCTATACTTCACAGTTGGAATAAAATATATGATTTGTTACAAAAGTAGTTAAATACTACATTATATATCACTTACATATTTATAAAATATCTTAAATGCATTAGATCTATGGTGAACATATTGTATATAGTTATAAATTGTTTATTTTTGTGTTTTTATTTCATGTAAAATTCATTTTGTGTTTTTTAAAAAGAGAGAAAAAGAGATAATTTCATTTAACTTTATTGTATATTAAATTTCTCAAATAAAAAAATATTTAAAAAAAAGAAAAAAAGGATGTTACCATCTACACAATGCAATCACCAGAGTATGCTACTGATTTGCCAAGGACAACACCTGTCTGGGGAACAGCCCATACATAACAGGCTAACCTGTGGCCATTATGTGGATGGCCCTACAATTGAAAGCAATGCAGAGACAGAACTTTGTCAGACTGAAACCCATGCAGGCATAGCATGTGCAGACAATCCCTGTTAAACTAGCAGTATTCCAAACATATGAAAGCAATACTCACATTCTGCTCCTAAGTCCTGAACATTCCCCACCATTTAGTTGGCTTGTCTCCACAAGTCTTGTTGTAAGAGGTAGTAGCCCACACAACTCCAGGATGTCGTCCTCACAAGTAACGGAAATGGCCAATGCCCACATGGAGTACTCATTTATAGGAGTGTGTTGCCATGACATTGGCTATTGGAAGAACTACACAGCTGCTCTGCATGCAATTAGCAAGTGGGGAACCCCAATAGGTGCACAGACCATCACCCGGTCATGAGCATCACCTACAAAACCCATGCTGCCACTTATTCAAACCAGCTGTATCTCTGTAGTGCACAGGGAGAGAGAAATAACAAATGAGACAAAGTGGAAAAGAGAAGAAAGAAAAAAGGTAAGTGGAACATGTAAACAAGTATTTGACTCTAGTACTTAGTCTGTAATAATGGGAAATATAGTTTGGAGGAATATATGTCCCAACAAGACATGCTAATGTCCTGCTAAACAGCTGCTATGGCCATAGCATCTAGCCCTCTCTGCAGTGGGAGATATCACAGACATACCTCTCAACTGTACAGATCCTCACAGAATGTCCACATTTCACCATCATGTATTTTTGTCTGTTCCTCCTCAGATCTGTACTTTACTGGCAAATAGCTGAGGATTGAAGTCATCAAGTAATGACAAACACTTGGGTTTAAGACTCCACATCCTTAAGAATATTCACTATAATGCCAAATGTATCATTCTATGAACTTTCTATGTTTGTAGCAGGTATATTTAAAGTCTGTCCCTATTTATCCCCCATCATTTTAGGCATTGTCCAGATGTGATGCTTTGAGAGGTTGTGAGGTGGAAACACAGCTCATGAGCCTGACTCACCTGGGAAAGGACAGCTGATATATGACAACCACAGGGATGTCTGTCAAACAGTTGTGACTGTTCCACTGCTAGGCCAGTTAATGGGATGTTTTCCATACCCATGTTACCTGTGATTATGAGTATGACACATTTGCCTTGTAAAGCTAAGACACCCATAGAGGGCTTGTGCATAGTAGAGTACTGTTGCAGACATGTGTTTTGAACTGCATGTGATATATTAACTTAATAACATTCAATTATACAGTGTTCTGCTGGACAATAAGCACATTTGTGACTGATATCTGTAGTCACATACACATATACCTGTGTTATATCAGCCAAACTATTGTCAGGTCTATGAGCAATGGCATTGTAACATAATAGCCTACTTATGACTGTTGGACATCTTCCAGGTTATCACAGTGATGTGAAACCCTACTGTGCAATGTACTAATGTATGGTGCAGCTATATTAATACAGTATAAATATTGATGTCCTTTTGACACCTATTTATGTGTGCCATACTGTTGTAACAGGTTGAGAAGTATGATTGAGCAGCAAGACTGTAAAAACAGTGTGCCATATTTACATTCAATAGAAATGTACAATAGGTATCCCCTGAGCACATGTATGTATGCATATGTTCAGCTGGAAGGCACAAAACTAATCACATGGGTTTCAAGCAGTCAGGTACATAGGTTGTGCATGTTGCACATGTGTGTTATATCAGTGTCAGTGCATACAACAGACATATATGTGTACAGCTACTGGTGGTTGCATTGCCTTGACAATGATGTGGGTAATGGAGTAGGCATGATTATCAGGTATTAATCAGAGAAGTGTCCACCTGTGTTATGAACCTCTGTCCATGCCTACCACTACCAGCTATATCAACACCCATATACAGTGGATCTCACAAGTGCACACACCCCTTTTGGAATGCCAGGTTTGTGTGCTGTATGACAATTAGACCACAGAAGATCATTTCATAATGTTTCTCATCTTGAATGTGACCCCTAACATGTCCAATTACATTGCAATACAATCAAAGGTGTTTCTAGGAAGGTAAGCAAATATTGCCAAGTGAAGATGTGCCCTGATGTTAGAGTCCAGACCAATACGGATGAATGCTGTAACCATCTCAAGAGGTGTATACACAAGTTTAAGGGTGTGCACACTCAACTGGCTTATTGTACTGAGTATATTTTCCATATGTTTTCACAGACCAGATTGTTATGTTTTCCATTGAACTGTACAGGCTATAAGTCACACTACAGGTGGGAATTGTTATGAAATGAGTTATTGTGGTGTCGTGTTCCAATTGCACAAATACCAGGCAGTGTATCAAGGGTGTGTAGCCATTATATCCACTGTAGCTATAGGGACACAGCAGTACCTGACCTGTATAGCCAGCTTCCACCAAGGTAGAGTAATCCCCTTTGGTGGACAGCAACAATACACAAACCGCATAATAGGTTGCTACATTGGCTGTACAGGAACACATAGGTGCAGGCAACAACTTTGAAGCAAGTCCACCTATATCTGAATAAACAGGTTAGTTCACAGTTGATGTCCTGTAAGGCTGACTATGACTATGAATCGGACATATCCACACCACCAAGGACAATTGCAACCGTGTCTCCACATATGTTGTAAGTCTCAAATGAAACAACACAATTCACCCTGTATTGCAGTAAAGAACACCTCATACACACATGCCATGGATATAGGCAACCTGCATCACACAGGTTAGGTGGGAACATCACCACCCTTTCCACCTCAGTCGTACATGGAGATATGCAGATCAACCACAATCCTCCCCACAGCAATGGTGAGCATGTACATATTACCTACTGATGGCAACAACAGTATAGCTCCATGGGGCATAATAACATCAGTGTCTGCCTCCTACATGAACTCAGGAATGTGCTCAAAGCTCCATCACACACCACAGTCAAACACAGAACTGCCACCATACACACACACACACACACACACACACACACACACACACACACACACACACACACACAAACACACCATCCACATGGAAGATGACCACTGTCAACCCTCTACACAGAAATGAAAGGAGGACAGATTATGCAATCAAGTGTCCAACATTGGGGGGAATAAGATAGTTTAGGGACAGGCGTGTAATACAAACTGCTATAGCTATGATAGCTTGGCGGTTTCTGGTGTAATCTGGATTATTTGCAAGTAATATCCATTGTTGATATGCATTTTGACAGCCGTATGAGGTCCTGTGACCTTTTCCTGTTCATGTCTTCCAGGTAACATGCAGAGTGCTCGCCTACCAGCATTCTCTGTTGGGGAAACAGGCATCATCACCTAGTATGTGATTGGACATTATGCCCTGTCATGCGGATAGAGAGCAGAAGATGTGTGGGAGAGGACTGCCCTGTGGAACAGCGTGGTCCACAGGGTAAATGATGCCAGACTGCACAGGAGAACTTATGTGCATGTGCAGCATTGGGCCACTGACCTCAAATGGGTCTATATTAAAAGACAGAAGAGGTGTCTTGGTCAACATGTAATTAGTGAATGCACTAAAGCACAAATGCTCAAAACAGTGGTTTCTTTTCCTGGGAAAGAAACCACTAGCACAAACACACACGCACACACACACACACACACACACACACACACACACACACACACACACACACACACACACACACAAACACACAAAGGGCTGGGAGGGTGGCCTATGGTTAAGGTATTTGCCTTGCAAACACAAAGTGCAGGGTTTGAGTCTCCCAAGGGATAATTGGCTAGGCTGAAAATGGCTTGCAAGGGCAGTTAGCTTAGTACTAACCTATGAACCTATGAACCTATGAACACTTTAAAACATAACAACATGGGGGGCTTTACCCTCCACACTCCCCCAATGTGGGAGGCTGTGCCCCCCACACACCCGTAACTAAATATACCAACTCCAAGATCAGACTACAGTGAGGAAAGGGGTGAACACATGGGAATGGCCAAGCAATTTCTTTCTCAGGGAAAGAAATCTCTGCTTTGAGTGTTTGTGGTTTAGTGCATTCGCTCATTACGTGTCGACCAAGAGGTGTTCTCTGTAACACCTCTTTGGTCTTTTAATATAGACCCCCTCAAATGCCATGTCCATCAATTGGGCTGCTGCTGTAGCAAGGGACCGGGTAGACAGAGGTGGGGGGCTAGCAATCCAGCCCCCACTGACACCCACCGAGGAGCTCCTCACCACATTTGGGCCACATGCCGAACGCACAAGCCATGATGCTAAGGGAAGAATTGTGGAGGTGGGTTGCACACACACACTGGCTGAGGAGTGTGCAGGTAAGGGCCCAGTGGGGATTAGTACACTAATGTATCAGACATGCATGTATCTGTATTGTATCTACATGCATGTGTTAGGTCCAATTGCAGTTGTGGATGGGATTTTCTATTGCTCAGAGGCGCACATCTATGGTGAGGATAGGACATTGTGTATTATTGCGGTTAGTACTGCAGATGTGCAGACATGCTGCATCCATCCTATACCAAGGCCACATGTGCATCTGCTGACAATAACCCCAACTCACAACTACCTAGGACCCCCTGGTCTGTATATGGGACAGCAGCCTGAAGATGGTAGGTATTACATTGTTCTGTTGTTGCCTGGCAATACCCCAGGCATGTGAAGCGCATGCAATTTGCCATGCACATAACCATCAGTAATAGCTATATTGCTTTATGTAATACCTATCTTACTTGTTGTGCATGTTCACTTGTGCTGGGCTTAACTGTATAAAATCACAGTAGTTACCACTGGGGCCTATCTGATGTGAATTCAGCATTCCTGTAGCATACTTCACAATTGTCAGTGCCAAGATGTCTGGACAGAGGCCACCAAATTATGCTGAACAAACGTTCTAAGGTAAGGTCATGTGTGGCACATTACTGGTAGTGGATATAAATTGTGTAAACACCCCTCTTAAGATGCAAGGTGTTCCTGTTACATAATAATTAGGCCCACAGTATGAGAGTCCACACCTCTTCCAGCCTTTACTGTGACCCATAACAGGTACAGTTCACTTGTAAAATCAAGCATTGCTACTCATGTATTGCACCTACAAGGCAGACCACTTGTGAGGGTGGCAGATATCCTATCAGCATGATGTTTCAGTCAGGTATGATACCTCATGCTGCCATATGTGTCAGTACACTCACTGTTGCCTATTTGGCTATAATATCACATACATGGGCATTGTTAAGGCATGCAGACCACTTCTGACCACATATAGGTCTCAAACATATGAATATTCCAGACACTTCTGTACAGAGGACTGTACAATGGTTTAACCTGCTGCATGTGAGGCAGATGCTGTCACCACACTATATAAAGTAATGGCAGTGGGAGGTGGTCACCAGCCGTGTATGGTATACACATCAAAATGGTATAAGCCACACATGATATGATGCTCACACACACACAAACAGTTGCTAGCATTAGGATTAAAACTCCTGCCTATCTAGGTATTCCTACTATAGTACTACACAGTTATCAGACACACCACAGAGCTGATTCATTTCCACCTCTTCCAAAGGTACTTTTAAGGTGAATGGCATCAACAGGTCTACTAAATTGGAGTGAAAGGAAGTGTAAAGGGTAGTATACAGGTCAAAAATGGTATGAGCCAGATAGTACATGATTCACACACACATACACACTTTCCAATATTGGGACTAAAACTCCTGCCTATCTAGATATTCCTACTTTAGTGCTAAGCAGTTATGAGATGTGCCACAGAGCTTATACAGTTCCAACTCAACCAAAGGTACTTCTGAGATGGATGGCATCAACAGGTCTACTAAATTGGAGTGAAGGGCAGTGTAAAGGGTAGTACACAGATCAAAAATGGTATGAGACAGACAGTACATGATTCACTCACTCATACTTGCCAGTATTAAGATCAGAACTCCTGCCTATTTAGGTATTCCTACTATAGTGCTATGCTATTATGAGATGCGCCACAGGGCTTATGCATTTCCAACTCAACCAAAAGTACTTCTGAGGTGGATGACATCAACAGGTCTACTAAATTGGAGTGAAGGGAAGTGTAACGGGTAGTACACAGGTCAAAAATGATATGAGCCAGATAGTACATGATTCACACACACACACACACACACACACACACACACACACACACACACACACACACACACACACACACACACACACACACACACACACACACACACCTGCCAGCATTGGGATTAGAACTCCTGCCTATCTAGGTATGTCTACTATAGTGTTACGCAGTTAACGCATGCACTACAGAGCTTACTGTACTTTCACATGGCCAAAACTGCTGCTAACTGCACAGCTGTGGTTAAGTATTACAGGTGGCAGACAGTCTGCCTTCTGTTCCACCTGTACATCATGCTAGTTCTTCCTGTCTTGTACTTCAACTAACATTATGGCTTGGCACTTCACCAGGTTATTGTATCATGAAGTGTGGCACACCTATGAGCTGTCAGCAGTACTCGTTCATCACAGATGGTGCCCCAGTACTTACTAGTTATGTCCACCCCTCCTGGCATGTTTGAAGGGCGGTTATCTGTGCTTTCACCCATTGACCTGGTGCACATGTCCATTCTGGGGCACTGTTGCAACTGCCACATGTACGCATGTACCCTCCCCTCTAAACTCCAAACACTCAGACCTGTGAGTGTTACCCATATATCACCCAATGTGGACATATGCATTCTCCAGCAAAGAATGGACTAACAGGTCAAGAGGATAAGATCAACACCTGCACCACACCATGTGGAACACGTAGCTCACTATGACACCCACTTTGACAGTGATGACATACAGTGAAAAGCCACACACCCACCTTCCCAGAGGGACTCAGTGGACAGCTACCCAAACAGCACAGACCAGCAAGGCAGACACACACTCAGACACCGCGACATGGCACATGCCAAGGGACACATATTTAACCTACACAGTGCGCCCCCAACCTAAGCCCCTAAGGCTAACCACCTTGCACAATATAGTGATCATGGGTCACTCAATACTGAGGCACACACATCCCACTCACTAGGTTGAATATGGAGCAGGTAACAGCAAATATCAATTACATGCCAGTGTCTAACACATGACACAGCCAGTTATGTCACTCCATAACAAATACGAGTATCACTCCATATCCATGTGGGTGTGAATAAATTGGGGCACACTTCCCTGGACTACATGACAGGAGACATGGTTGAACTCTCTGATTATGAGGTTCAGGCAGGTGTGACAGTAGCCCTGGGCAGTGTACCGCTGCCACCCAGAATGATGCTGTGGTATTATCAACAGATGGTTGACTGCAACATTGGCTTACGTGTTATGTGTCATTCTCAGGGGATCCAGGACCTCTCTGCCTGGGATGGCATAATTGCCAGAACCCAATGACTTGCATGGATTTCCTACATCTGTCACTGCTGGGTTGTCAGGTACTGGGTATGTGTCTTGCCACCCCTTTGGTGCCTTATTAGGCAGTGTTCCTAATGTTATTACCACCATAACAGCTACACATGTATGCAATCTGAGGGTCATGCTGCTCAACAGTGGACATCTAACTGTCAGGATGCATTCACTCATAGCTGTTGGAGTGGAGGACACATGTTTGCTGTAATGGAGAGGTGATTCACAGCAGCAGACAGCAGACCTGCAGTATCAGGCTATGACGCACTCCGCAGCTGTCAGCCCCCAAACATGGACCACACCACACCTCCACAGTTGGTGTTGTCTCCATATTCATTATGGATAGGAACACCTCCAGACTAGCATCCCATCATAATGCATTGGAGATACTTCCAGTAAAACTGCATTGGGGTACTGGTGCTATCCAGACCATAGCCTGCTATGAGTCTACATCTATGTCCCTAGACTGTCAATGCACATTCCTTAACACCCTGCCATCTCTGACGGTCCAAAGCAACACTGACATAGTACAAGTCTTCAACTACCCCTCCATCACCTGGGGAATGTAGCCAATCACCAGTACAGTGGCCCAACACTTCTGGGATTCATCATTTCCATTGCCCTAGACCAGCTCATACTGACCCCTGATAGAGGATGCAACAACCTTGACCTGCATTGATCACTTAAATATGGGACCATTGCTCATCCCCAGATGTCAATCCATGCATGGTGAGATTCACACAGGCTGTAATCAACATGGAGCTCAACATGTCAGCCACACCCCCCTACAAAGATAACCACCTGGCAAAAACTCTCCAAAGCTGACTTTGCAGACATGAAAACAGGGGTGGATGTCTTTACTGCACCCATGGCAATGGGATGAAGCTGCATGACTGTGGAATCATACACAAAAGCACTGTACAAACAGGTACATGAATGCATGGTACTAGCCTGAGCCAACAGAACCCATACACTGTCCTCCAAACACTGGGAAACAATGTGATGGTCCCCTGCCATTACTGAAGCGTACATCAAAAGGAGGACACTGTTGCAGGGAAAGGTGGTGTCCTATGACTGTTAAACTCCCTTGTTAGCCTCAAACACAATTTTCGATCCCTCATGAAGTCCCCAACAAGCATCTATGGCAGCAGAGATGCAGCAGACACTGACGACAGTCACAACAGCCTTGATAGTTACATCAACAACCTCCACAGCATTAAACACAAGTACTGCGATTTACTGCACAAAGCTAATACCTATCCTGAGACAACAGATATTGGCCACAGTCTTGGCAACACATTCAGTGCCAGTTTTACCCCTCTGTCCCCCCACAAGTGAAGTGCTGAGTGAATGTGTTCTCACATGCTATATCCCATTTCCATTCTAGGCATCTGTCACCAGGATGTGGTCCTGCAGAAAGGCCACAGGGTATGGCAGTGTGGTGACACATCCACCATGTCATGTACAGGGTACAGTATGTGCATGGTAATTCCTGGTCTGTAACGCAGTGATTGCATATGCCTCACAGATTATAGGGCTGAGGTTGTACATAGGTACATGTTGATGTGCAACATTTGTTGTAGAATGGTGAATGGTACGTGTTCTGGTTTGGACACACCTCCAATTGCTAATAACCACAGCCACGGGAGATATTCATCAACCAAACACACTGGGATTACTATTCACACACACACACACACACACACACACACACACACACACACACACACACACACACACACACACACATATACACACACACACATTTGCCAGTACTGAGAGCCATAGGTTCATTGCTTCATAGGTGTGTAGTAGGTTAATGGGCCTGAAGGCTCTACAAGGCTAGCCCAAGGGAATATCTTGGCATCGGGTCACATGACAATAGTCCCCAGTGTGGCTCAAGAGTATAGTCAATGGAGTGGTCCCCAGGGGTGGGTATTGTATTTTCCATCCACTCATCCAGGCTTCTATTGTGGGTGGCCAGTGATGTGCACTGTTCCCATGTATGTGATCTATATTCCATAACATGGACAGTGTCTGGGTTGTGCACATGTCCCACATGCATGTTTTTTGACGTGTGGAGGCGTGCTTGAGGTCTCTGGGGCATGTTGTGTGGACAGATTGGTATCTTCTGATGTAGCATTCCTGACCTCATTTGGTGAGACCTGGCTATGTAACTGAGGTAGTGATTGCACCTACATTGACAGTATGATATGGGTATTCAGTGGAGTTAGTGGCATCTGTCCATACAGGGCATGTGTATAAGGCATGGTATTCCCTTTGTGGGGTACATTTCCAAACTCTGCAGTTGTTGCAGGCGTCCAGTGGGGAACATGGCAAAAGGGCCACTGTACACATTGATTGGGCTACTGAGGGTATGGAACAGGGTGCCATGTCCTTTTACTTGCTGGATAACACACAGTCAGGAGATGTAACACATCAAAGTACTTTCTGATGTCAGTGGCACTGGTGTGGTCAACAGGCATGTAGTCTACTGCAATCACCACCATGGGTGCTATCTGTAAGGCAATAAACAGGGGAACTACCAATATAGTGATTATTGCCTAGCCAAGTGTGTTTTTGTATGATACGTGAGTAGAGAGTGGTCTCTGAGTAATAGAAGGATTACCTATATTGTTCACTAATCCTTACTGTCACATTTAAGGTTATGGATTGTCTACACCAACCTCTCTGGTGTTTGACAACTGTTGGCCTTGTAATCTGGACATTGTAACATATACTAGGTCCTCAACATAATAATTTAGCAAAACTCGCACCCAATGGATCCTGTTATTACACAATCACTCCAACCCCCACACAGGATACTGATGACAGACATACACACACACACACACACACACACACACACACACACACACACACACACACACACACACACACACACACACACACACTTGCCACTACAGTGTACTGCATTTATCGCATGTGCCACGGAGCTTATAGGATGGATGTTGTCCCAAGGTACTTCTAAGGTGGGGAACATCACCAGCCCTTGTAAATACTAGCATTGGGTGATGTAGTGGGTGAGAGATTCCATAAAATATTTTACCCTACACAGCCTTTTACATTTGTCCGGGGTGAGATTCAAAGCTCTATCTAACTATCTTTTTGGACCATTATGTTACGCATTTACGACATGCACCACTGACCTTACATGGTTTAGGGTTGGCAACAAGTACTTCTAAGGTGGATGATATCTGCAGGACTGCTAAAGTCAGGTACTGAGATGTGTACTGGGTGTAAATGGGGCCAAAATATTTGAGGTACGGACATACATATGTAGACACACAAACCCATAGTTATTGCTACTACATTGTTCCGTATTTATTGCACGCCCCATGAAGCTTACATGTTGGACAGCTGTGCAAAGGTATCTTTGAAGGTGAGTCACATCAGCAGCAGTACTAAAGGAGGGGTAAGAGTAGTGTTGTAAGTGTGAATGACCACAAAATCAGGTCTCTACAGGGATACACACACTCTCTCACACAAGCACTCACATTTACACAGTTGCCAGGATCAGGATTGGACCTCCTACCTAACTAGTTTGCTACACTATAGTATCACACATTTATTGCAAGCGTCATGGAGTTTATATGCTGGGGAGCTGTCCAAAGGTAGAGGTTCTCCACTTCGATCCTCGGCTGGGGTACCTTCTGTGCGGAGTCTGCATATCTTCCCTGTGGTCATGTGGGTTTCCTCCAAGTGCTCTGGTTTCCTTTCACATCCCAAAGACATGCTGTAGGTAGATTGGACACTAAATTGTCCCTAGGTGTGAGTGTGTGCATGTGTGTGCCTTCTGTGGAAGGTTGGGCACTGGGCTGGCAACTCGACACTGTAAAAACTCCACTGCCAATCATGAGCAGACAGGTGATCCGCTGTGGTGACCCCTAACTGGGAAAAAGCCAAAAGAAGAAGATGAAGAATCTGTCCAAAGGTATCTTTGAAGGTGAGTGACAGCAGCAGTGCTGAAGGAGAGGTACGGGAGATTTAGTGATTGTAAATGGCCTCAACCACATTCATCTAGAAACACACACACTCACATACAACTTTACATTTGACAGGACTGAGATTACAGCTGCTGCATGGATACTTATTTGTACTGTAGTGTTACACAGTTATCACAAGCACCACTGATACCATAGGGCTGAGGGCTAACCAAAGGCATTTCATACAGTGAATGACATCAGCACATCATGTGATACAGGCTAATGGGATGTGTGGTGGATGAGACATGCCTCATAATGGGATTTTCTTTGTCGCTGTCTGTCTTTCTCTTCCCATGCCTCTGTGTGTGCATGTTTGACATATTATATTATGTTGGCCTTAGATATGTGTGTGTATTCATATCCAATGTGTATGTGTGAAGTATCAATGGTGTACAATTTGGTGTGTGTGCACAGACAGCTGTGAAAAACCGATAACTGTAGTCCACTGTGTTGTGAGACATAGGCTTAATTTCTCTAAGTGTAGGAGCATGCCCAGTATGACCTTCTATATTGAGTGTGTGCACCCGTTCCAGGGAGGGTTGTACTCCAGTTCAAGGTTTTGTGTGCTACAGCTACACCTAGCAAAGTGTTTCTGCAGGATATCTGTAGATAGGCTGCCGATATGGAGACACATTGGGCTTAACATGCAGGGGATACTGTAACTATTGCTGTCTGTGCTGCTTGTGTGACATGTTTGATTGTAGCATGGCTATTCTGACATATGTACTGTTTTACACTGTGATGTGTCATGTCATCAACTACTGGCAGTTATCATTCTTTCCTCACAGTTATTTACCGGGAAATATGATATGAATGAAGCTGAGACCAATATTCTGAGGCATATAGACTACACATTCTGGCACACACCTGCCATTGCGGAGGGGTAGCTACAGACAATAGACTGCTGGTTCTGTGTAAATGGTGCAGCACCTTGTTAGTATGCTGGCTGGGGTTCCCCTCCTTGTGCTTTTCTCAACTTCAAGGAATGGCCATATTCTGCTGGGGCCATACCTCTCAGCTGTACAGATACACCCAGGTTATCCAGAGGCAGGATTCATATATCTGGTCAGTTTACCTTCACATTGTGGTTTACAAGCAGTTTTGTGGCTATTCATTCATGGGTTTGCAGTCGGAAGTAGTATGGGCAGACATTAGAGTTTCAGACTTCACATACTCCATGACATCCATGCTTCTACACCCCCCCCCCCCCGTTATTCTCTCCTCTGCCTAACTTTATGTAAGCAATATCTCAGAGGTATCCCTATAGTTGGGCATTTATCTCAGTAGTATGTATGGCCTGATCCACAGTCCTTGCAGTCCTTGCAGGAGGACATGGGGAGGCATGCTACTGACATTTGTCAACATGGCCTTGCATTTGTTTTCTGTTTACTGTTAGGTTGTTAGTTGGGACCCCCTGACATTCCATACATTGGCACTATGGGTGAGGTATGGGCCTTTGCCAGAGGACTGTAGGCCGTTTGAGAGTTTTGCAGGCCATCTGTTACTGCATTTCTACATAGAATTGGGGTCTATATTATAACATCAAAGTCTAAAAATGTAATATCGACCCCATTTAATCGAAATACCAGAAAACAGAACAGTCAGAATAGCAAATTTTTTCCCAGGGAAAAAAATTGCTGTTCCGACAAACATACACACAACTCAAGCACACCATAATAAATAATCCACACACATACACTTCATGAAACCCTACACTAAACCAGACATACACCACTACTTTAACCCAACCCTAACACTAGGGTCCCTATCACACTCTCACCTTACCCGCTCCCTAACCCTAACTCACCTACCCCACCCTAACCCTCACATCCACACAATTGTACATTTACCTTACCCGTGCCCTAATCCTAACTCACTTAACCTGCCCCTAACCCTAAAGTCTGTCACTACCGCACACTCACCTCACCTGCGCCCTAACCCTAAAGTCCCTAACTACCGCACACTCACCTCAACCCAGTCCGTTCGCTCACTTACCTTAACCCGGTCCATAACCATTGCACCACACTGCTGTAAATAGCGAAGCCATGGACCACCGAAATCTTACTCTAGTTCCGAGGCTTCGCTATTCTCAGCTTTTGCACTAAAGGGTTCGATATTGTAACATTCAAAGTTTTTGAACTTCAGTGTTATAATATAGACCCATGGAATTGTGGGGGGGTGCACACCTGTAGACTTTAACATTTGAAATGACTGTACTGGTATTTTGGTTACTTTGTTGGCTTCCATTTCATATTGTATTGTTACCCATCATGCAGACAGGAGGCATATCGGTAGAGTACACATGTTAGATCTCAATAGCATATATTTCAGTTTCAGACTTCTTACCCTTCAGAACTGGAATGCAACTGCCAGACTTGTTGTAGTATGTCTGTGTAGGTCTGGTGGGGAGCTCTTCACCATTGCCATCATTTGGGGGCCTTAGCCCAGCCTTTCTTCATGGTCATCTACACCTGTCCTGCTGGGTGAGGCTGGTGGTGAATATGTGACCCTCAATGACATCCATGTGTATGACCTATTGACACCCACAGTTCTTTGGGCCATCACATGTACTGCAGTGGGGGATGTCACCTTGTGTAGTGCTCCCTAGTATGTTGACACCAGTATTTGTTATGAATTTCCTGCTGACCTATATAGCTGTCTGCTGCTATCTCATTCAGCCACCCAATTCTCTTGCATGCTTGCATCCATATCATACATATAAGTATGAGAACATACTACACAATTCAGTAGTTGATAGGAAGAGTGACTTACCTTGTTGCTGGGCCAGTATTGAGGACAGTGCTGGAGGGCTGACTATGTTGGATGCACCTAGTACACTCCCTGTACATGATAAAGCTCAGGTAGTGTCATATTTGACATCCCTTTTACTGTCTGTGTGAGTCGGAGAGAGGTATCAGTCCCTGGTCCCTACAGTGTCAGTGTGTGTGTGCTATGGGTTGTCTGTTTGCCAAGGCCTGGGCATACTGTGCACGCCTCCTTCTGCCTACAGGGGCAGGCTAAGGATGTTCTTCCTTTGAGTCCCTCTGTGCCTGTGCTGGCCTTGGCAATGGGGGGGGGTGGTGTGGCCCTGCCCCCTGCTGTTTCTGCTGCAGCTGTTTCAGCAGAATCATATTGTGTAGCATGGCACATACTATGAACAATTGTGTACATGTAGCTGGAGAGTACTGCAACGCTCCACCGGATATGTCAAGGCAGCAGAACCGTGACATCCCAAACACATGCTCTACAATGATCCTGGTTTGTGCGTGTGCCTCATTATGTTCTTGTTCGGGTGTGTGTTTATTTCTGATGGGTGTCATCAGCCATGGCTCCAGTGCATAGCCAGCATCCCCCTCTAGATGACCATATGGGATGTCCCCCATGGCAAACGCCTAATATAGCTGTGAGGAATGCCAGATGTGGTAGTCGTGATAGCTTCCAGGGCTGCCAGCACACACATTCATGATAATGCCCTGGGCATCGCACACAACCTGGAAGTTGATGGAGGGGAAGCTCTTGCGATTTATGTAGACCCTGCCCTGCTCACTGGGTGGTGCTTTGATGTGGATGTGCGTGCAGTCTATAGTACCAACTACTTCAGGGTATTCTGCTGTACGGTGGAAGAGATGCATAAGTGTGGTCAGCGCCTCATGGGCAGTGGGGAAATATATGTGCTCATTGGCATGTTGTGTCATGGCATCCAGGAACTGGTGGAGTACTCTGGATGCTGATGCCTGTGAGAGCCCCATGATATCCCCAGTTGGTCTTTGGAAGGCACCTGTGGCTAGTATTCTTAAGCCTAGACATACCTTGGTATCCGCTGGGATGGGTTCCCCTCTATTAGTTCTGTGTGTAAGGCGTGACTGGCACAGCTCAACAATTTGATGTAGAATGTCCCTGTCCACCCTATAGCACTCTACTATCTCCAGCTCATGTAGGTCCTGGTACGTTACCCTGGGTCTGTACACTCTTCCCCTCCTCTTCACTGTGGGTAGATTGTCAGGATTCTCCTCCTCACCACCCTCAGTCTCTAGCACATATTGATGGAGTAAAGCAGCAGCAGTATCTAACATATTTAGTTATTTTTGCCAGCTAAAAATGCTCTGTCTGTGTACACTGCTGGTGTAGAGTTTGTGGGAAAAAACAGTCTGTAAGGATAACCACAAAGCATTCTATAGCTATGTCAAGAATCTTGATGGCAACACCCAGATCTGCTCTGAGTTACAGCACAATGGCACGAAAATTACAGAACCAACTGATATTGCCAACATCCTGGCAGATAGGTTCAGTGCTAACATTACCCTCCCCTCACCCCATAAAGGGTCCATATCTATACAGGTAGAATGCAGAGTCCCTGTAATCACAACTACACAGGTAAAAGCTGCACTCTCTAAAGCCAAAAACACAGCATCCATGGGACCTGACAACATCCCAGGCTGAATTTTACACAAACTTCAGAACGAATTGGCTCCCCACTTAAGCACCATGTTCAATAATAGCTTTGCATCAGGCTTTGGGCACACTGAATAGTGCACAGCAACAGTTATCCCACTCCACAAAGGGGGAGCCACCACTGATCCCAGGAACTATCGACCTAGTAGCCTGATGAGCTTGGTCTGCAAGGCTATGGAAAGTATCATCATGGAACTCATAAAAAAAGACATTGGTAACCTCCAAACTCTGGATCCCACCCAGTTCGGGTTTGTGAAAGGCAGATCATGCCTCCTGAACCTGATCAACTTCTTTGAGGCAGTCACCAAAGCCGTAGATGAGGGTAAGGTGGTTCACACAGCCTATCTTGACCTCGCCAAGGCTTTCAACGCCATCCTCCATTCTGGAATTATAGCTAAACTCACTAAACTAGGTATAAATACCTATGTCACAAGATGGGTTGCCAACTGGCTCACTGACAGAACCTACACTGTAAAAGTTGCAGACTCCAAATCTGACCTCAAAGCAGTGACAAGTGGAATACCACAGTGTTCCATCCTGGGACCTCTCCTGTTTGGTATCTACTTCTCTGAAGTACAGGCTAACACAGAAGGCCTCTGGCTAATGAAGTTCACAGATGACTGCAAACTAGGAGCCATAGTCAAGTCCCCAAATGATGTGGACATCCTACAGAAGGGCCTCGCTGAGACAGATGCCTGGTGTCAGAGCCGTGGCCTCAAGCTCAATGCCAAAAAGTGCAGTGTCATCCCCTTTGGTAAAAACTCTGTACCACATAAGCAGCAGTCTACTTAACACTGAATGTGTGATAAGAGACCTTGGCACTCAGGTGGACAGTAGTCTCTCCTTTGATAGTCACATCACCACAGTAGTCAGGAAGTCCTTCTATGTGCACACCTCATCATAAAAGGGTTCTCATCCAGGAAAAAAGAGGTCATTGTTCCCCTCTACTCGACACTCATTAAACCCATTATAGAGTACAACGCCCCTTTTGGAATGTACCTCACAAGACATCTGCAGCAGCTGGAAAGGCCCCAGAAGTACCTCACAAAGAGGATTACTGGCCTCAAACAAATGCCCTACACTGACCACCTCAAAAAAATCCAGCTTTACTCCGTAGCATATCGCCTACTCCAAGGTGATCTCTGCCTAACATATAAAGCTATGTCAAACCCAGAGATGTTGGACATGCTACACCTAAAGAAATCCCAATCCATCCGAGCTACATGCTCTAGGGACCTAAACCTTGTCACCACAATAAACAGGACATGATGGAGGGATAGATTCCTGTCCCAGAGACTTCCCATACTCTGGAACAGGCTACCTATCTATGTCAAGCAAAGTTCTTCATTAGCACTCTTCAAGAAAAATCTTGATGAGTGGATGGGAAATATGAAATACACCCCGGGGATCATTTCTGTGTCTCTGCTTGACAGTGGCACAGGAAAATAACTTTCTTGGGTGGCATAAGCCAGGGAACCTTGTTGGCTAGGCTTACATAGGCCCTTGGGCCGATAGCCTAGTACCTACCTATGAACCTATGTAAGGTGTTTGCATAGTTTATATTAGTGTGCTGGGCTGCTGCATGTGTAATTGGCTGATTCTGATACATTCCACCTGCCAGCTATGCTAGTTCTCCTTGATTGCCTTCTTACTGCTGTTTCTCCCTTCCCATTTCCTCCCTATTTAAGCCCCGAGGCACACCGCACATACCCTGTACTCAGATATAAACAGTTCTGCTCTTTCCTGTGTGTGTTTTTATTTTAGTCCCACTGCATGCCGCGCACACCTGTTTAGCTAATGTAAGCACTTTTAAGCAGAAATGGCCTTCCCTGGACATGAACACACACTGCATTTCATGGAATAAGACAATACAGCCTCAAACACACGCCCTTCCTTAGCTGTGCTTAGCTAAGGACAAATATGGGCCACAGAGCTCCAATGAGCTTACAGCAAGCATGACACACACCCTTATGAAGTCATTCAGCTCTTATACTTACACTGTTTTATTGCTGCAACTACACGGTTAGGTGCAAGCTGATACTCTGAGGAAATCTATGATTCAGTATAACTATGATTCAGTATATATGATTCATTTGCATACCCCAGTGTGTGAGTCATTAGTTACTGCACTTAGACAGATCCTTTCCCTTGACAGCCAGTGCTCCCTTGTATTGTTTACATTCTGCATGCCATTGACTATAATGGCAACATGCAGAATTACCTTAAAATTGACTTTCCTCATTTTTTTTTTTATTTGCAGCACAATCCCATTTGCACGCAGCTGCCGTAAGCTTAAACGGCCATTATTTGCCAAAAAAAAGTTTAATTAAAAAAAAAAAAACATTTATTTATGCCAATGACCTTATATTTATTTGGTCATTGGCATGTGTGTTTGACTGTAATACATGCTTTCCATGAGCTGTCCTACCTCTGTTTGCTCAGATGTAGAAATATATTCAGTTACTAACTGAATACATTTCTGCTCTGAGACTGTCCCTGCACAGAATCCAGCCAGCTTTGTGGATTGCAAAATCACCTAATTTGCATGTTTTTTACCAGCAAATGAGGTGATTTGCATCCTGCACGGTTTTCCGTGCAGGAAGAGTGTAGGACCACTCGTGCACATGAAAACGGCACTTTTCTGAATCGCTCAGTGGCCATTTTCCATGCAGGAGCACTTACACTGTTCCTGCATGGAAAATAATGCTTCATGAATCCCGGGGAAATTCTTTTAAATAAATTTGACTTGATGTCACTGGTGATAATACAGTCAATACCTAATTTTTTACATTATTTGATCTTATCTACTCAACATAAATCTCCTATCAAAAACAAATTATCATATATATATATATATATATATATATATATATATATATATATATATATATATATATAAAATAATTAGAAATGTCTCTGATATTTTCCTGAGAACTATTGGAATAATTTTTTTACTATCAATAATTATCCTCCCAATGATCAAGATAAACAAATTATATTAGAATCAGCTAACAAGACCACGTCATCAATTAAATGGAGATTATACACATGGAAATATATGCAACAGATCCTTTTTAACTCCATACACTATATTTACCTCCCACTGTATTTCCTTGTAGAAGTAATAGACTGTAGTTTTTCATTACACCACAAGGTGGAGCTTCTTTTCAGGGATATAAAAGACAATTTCGAAAGTGAAAGAGAGGACTGGGCTGACTAGCTGAAGGAGGGAAGACTGAAACTGGGAGCTAAAGGGAAAAGAGGCCTTGCAGCATGACTGGACTTTCTTTTAGTGTTTTGGGACAGGGAAGTGAAGTAGCAGATTTGTGTCTGTTTGCTCCTGAAATCCTGGCTGATGGTGTTTTGTGGAATCAGGAGATAAGTCTGAAACCAGTGGTTCCATGCCTGCAAATTATTCAGCAAGAAAAGGAGTTTCTTTGGGCCTAGTACAGAGAAGCCATAGATGATTGCCAGAGTTCTAGCAGGTGATTTTTCTACTTTTCTCATCAGAGGAACCACAGTGCGTGGTCATTAAGATAATCTCGATGGAGTGGTGAGAGGCTCTGGCCATCTTTTTACATTTTTATAAGATTGTGGCCCCCCCCAATGCTTTGTGGATTACAAATAACTGGGATCCATAAGAGCTCCAACTTGGGCCCCATCATGCCGGCAGCAAGACTGTTAAGTAGTCACTGGCCAGTGAACAGGGTATAATAGAGTGTTTTATAGTTGGTCTGTTTAAAATTGATCAAGGGGGTTGAGGGTGTTAGTACTGCTCAATGACATTGCATTTTCTCATATCTGTATGTTTGCATTATAACTCTTTTTATTGTTTAAAGGCATTGCATTATACTCGTGCTAGGACTACTGCCTTCAAGAATTTTGCTGCTCAATGACATTGCATTTTCTCCTATCTGTATTGTTGTATTATAACTCTTTTACTGCTTAATGACATTACATTTTTTCCCGTGTTTATATTGCTGCATTATAAAGCTTTACTGCTCATTAATATTGCCTTCTTTGTGCATGTTTGAATGTCAAGACCTTTTTCTGTTGAGTTCTATGGAAGAGGGTGAATGTATATTTTTCATTGCATGCATATCTCAGTTTGCCCTATTTGTTAATGGGTGCACTGTTGAAATGATTTGTTTGTGGTTGTGCTATTGCCTTTTATTCTAGATGTGTCACCTAGAATAAAATCTATCATTCTTGCCACCTTGGTGTGTTGGTCTAGGGGTGTCACCAGAGTCAGGTAGGAAGGAACCCATATCTACTTCAGTTACACCTGCGGGTATGCTACATTTGGGAGCTTGTCCGGGATCGCCTGTACTGCCTTGGACTCCACACTATTCCCCTGTACATGTGGAAAGCAAATCTAGCAGAAACACAAACCCAGAAGTAGCCGCTAAGTGGTGCAAGCAGCACAATGCTCAGTCAGAGCATTGCTTAGTTCTGGTGCTGCCAGGGGTCACATGGACTGATATGCAAATACATCAAGTCACAGGATCCTTACCAGTTGGATTTTTATCAGACAGCACTATGGAGTCTACTGAGCAGAGCACATTGGCCTTATTAGAATGGAAAAGTCCTTTAGTGTATGAGCACATACCTTCGAGTGTACAAATTTCAGGTGAGAGGGCAGTCCGTGTGGTAATCCCTGAGAAGTGGACTACCTCAGCAACAGAGAAAATACCTGTGGAAGCTATCCAAGTAGGACAACACCTTACACCAGAAGCTGTAGCTTCACTGCCCATAACTACTATAGGGCCTGAAGTTTTGAATGCTTTGGGAAGTATTGTAGAAAAATGCTTAAAGCCTACACAGCCATTCACTGGGTATGGCTACCGCAAATGGCGTTTCTTTTCTGGCAAACAACCCACACCTTAGGGAGAGGAAGATTTTGAATCCTGGATGGATCAGGCTTCACAAGCCCTAGAGGAGTGGGATATCCCAGAATCTCAGAGGAAGCAGCAGCTAACTGAAAGTCTAAAGGGATTAGCTGCAGATACCATACGCAACCTAAGGATGGGTAAGCAAGACTGCACGGCCAAGGACTATTTAGGAGTACTGCAGGATGTGTTTGGAAGGACCAAGAGGGCTGCTGACCTACTGTATCAGTTTGAAAATACATACCAAGAAGTTGGTGAGAAACTATCTGATTACATTAAGCAATTAGATAAAATGCTGCACCAGATCATCCTAAAGAACGGGGTGGATCCGAAAGTAGCTGACCAAGTACGGATCGGACAAATTTTACAGGGAGCTCAAGGACCCCATTATGTGGAAAATGAGAATGAGAAATAGGGAAGAGACTCTGACTTATTCTCAGTTGGTTAAAGAGGTGAGGGAAGAGGAAGCCCTGTTGGAAGCCAAAGCTCAGTGTTCAACAGCAACTAAAACAGTGAGTGAACACCAGCAGGAGTCTATAGCCATGCTCACTACCCAAACAGGAGTCGTGGCCCAGAGTGTTCGCAATGTAGAAGTGTCACAGATGCAGGTGTCTCCCTTGACCAACACCATAGCTCAAGTCACCAAGACAGTTGCAGATTTGCAGAAAGCTGTGGTAATTTAAGCTGAAGGGAGGAATACATCTGCTAGAACCCCCATGAAAGGACTCAGGGATGAACCAAATCAGCCAATTTTCAGAGTCCCTACTGGATTTTGTTTTCACTGTGGGGATGCAGGGCATATAAAGAGAAAGTGTTCAAATGCAGAGAACTTGAAAAAACTGAACGAACTATTATTGGCTAGTGCGATGCAGGGAAACTTCAAAGGGCCTCAGTGAAGGAGCCAGCTGAGTGCCCAATTAGAAAGAGCTCCATAAAATCTAACATCAAGAGACAGCATCATGTATCTCATTTCCACACAAACCCTTGTAATAGGGGAGAGAAACTACCTACTATGCACACTTCTAGCTTATCTGAGGTGAACAACCAAATTAGAAAGCCATCTCAGACAAAATCTCAGCATCTGAGACTGCAAAACATTACTAAGAAAGAGTCTTATCCATTGAAATGGTAAGGTCAACCAGTGGTACCTCAACCACATGCTGACTGCCGTACAGCTGAACAGCACAGGAAACTATCTGATGGCCTACTGGGACTGTCTCCTGTCATGTCAGTAAAAATAGAAGGAGTGTATAGTAAAGCACTGTTGGATACTGGTGCACAAATCACCATTCTGTACAGAGATTTCTACCAAAAATACTTAAAACATTTGCCACTTGAAAAAATAGAAGATTTGGAGATCTGGGGGCTAAGTGACATGAAATTCCCTTATGATGGGTATGTCTCACTCAAGTTAGAATTTTCCACTTCAGTTGTTGGGTCAACAGAAGTTTTTGAAACACTTGCTGTTGTGTGTCCCAGGCCAAAAGGAAAGGATTCAGCATCTATTTTAGTGGGGATGAATACTGACCTCATCAGAAGAATGCTAATGCCTCAGTTGACCCAGGAACACCCAACACTACATCCTCTCTTGAGACCAGTTTTCTGTGCCCTTCAAAGGGAGAAGGATAGTAAGAAAGATGAAACTGGTCATGTGTGGACCCTGTCAGGGAAAGAGCATATAATTCATCCTGGTCAGGTTACCTGCTTAAGAGCCAAAGTAAGGATGTGTGGGCAAACAGTTTCCTCTCATTTCATGATAGAAACAGATCCAGAAAGTGACTTGCCACCGGGGCTGGAACTAGTCCTAGAAGTTTGGCCTGCGAACAAGTTAAAGTATCCTTATGACATTTTGCCTGTGGGGTTAAAGAATAAAAGGAGTACTCCCATTGTCCTGCATTTACAAGTGCATTTGGGAAATGTTTATGCTGCCGCTCCCTTACCTACTTCTGTCTTGACAAGGAATGAGAGCGGGGCCAACGAGTTAAAGCTGGAAGATATTCAGATAGGAGGTGGTCTCTTGCCCCCTAAGTGGTTAATCAGAGTAAAAGAGCTACTAATGAAAAAGAAAAATTGTTTTTCTACTAGTGAACTAGATGTGGGCTGTGCAAAAAGTGCAGAACACCGAATAGGAGTAAAAGAGGACTGGCCTTTCAGGGAACGTTCCAGAGGGGTAGCTCCAGGAGACCTGGAGGACTTAAGGAAACATTTGGAAGAACTAAAAGCCGCAGGGATAATTCCAGAGTCAAGAAGTTCATATGCCTCTCCCATTGTCATTTTCAGGAAAAAGAATGGGTCAATTCGCATGTGTGTTGACTATCGTACTCTGAATCAGTGAACCATTCCAGACCAGTACACAACTCTGTGGATTGAAGATGCTCTAAATTGCCTGGTGGGCAGTAAGTGGTTCAGTGTGCTAGACTTAAGGAATGGATACTATCAAATCCCTATGCACCCAGAAGATAAAGAGAAGACTGCCTTCATCACCCCTTTGGGATTTTTTGAGTTCGATCGCCTACCTCACGGTCTATCAAATGCACTGGCAACTTTCCAGAGAATCATGGAAAGAACAGTTGGAGACATGCATCTCCTGGAAGTCTTAGTCTACATGGATGACATCATTGTTTTTGGAAGGACCCTAGAGGAGCATGAAGAAAGACTGATGAAGGCATTGGACAGGATTGAGAAGGAAGGTCTGAAGTTGTCATTGGACAAATGCAAGTTATTCCAACCTTCAGTGACCTATGTGGGATAAGTAGTGTCTGCAAATGGAATATCCACAGATCCCAGCAAAGTTGAAGTGGTGACATCTTGGCCCAGACCCAAAACTATCACAGAGCTGCGATCTTTCCTGGGGTTCTGCAGTTACTAAAGAAGGTTTGTGGAAGGATTTTCAAAGATAGCAAGACCGCTCAACCAGTTGCTCCAAAATGATGAAAAAGCAGATGAAACAGATGAAGATATCCTTGTAAAAAACCTAAGGGACTGAGAGGTTCTAAAGAACTCATCAAGAGCCATTGGGCTCCTGAGTGCAAAGAGTCATTTGAACAGCTTAAGTATTGCCTCACACATGCCCCTGTACTGGCATATGCTGACTCAACAAAGCCATACACTTTACATGTTGATGCTAGCAGGGATGGCTTAGGAGGAGTCATTTACCAGGAGTATGACAAGAAGCTGAGACCTGTGGCTTTTATCAATCAGAGTTTATTCCCCACAGAAAGAAACTAACCTGCGCACAAGTTGGAATTCCTTGGCTTAAACTGAGCAGTAGTGGACAAGCTGTATGACTATCTCTATGGGGCTGAATTTGAACTGCAGACTGACAACAATCCCCTGACATACATCTAGACCACTTTAAAGCTAGATGCTACTGGCCACAGATGGATGGCAGCTCTATGCAACTATAATTTCAGTTTGAAATATCGCTCAGGACACAAAAATGGAGATGCTGATGGTCTGTCCAGAAGACCTCAGGGAGATTTACACCCCGACGATGAATGGGTGGAAATTCCAGCACCAGGGGTGAGAGCTATGTGTCAGATTGTAATCTGCTATCAACACCCTGAGGGTTGGGCCCAGAGGTTGGGTCTGTCTGCAGTAACCATACCCCAAGCTTACTGTAATCTGGTCACTTTACAGGCTTCAGCTCTACCAGCTTTGAGTAACAGTGACCTCTTAGGTCAGCTGGTGGTAGCTGCTTTAGAGAAAAAACAAGTTAATATGCTTTGCACAGATATTCATCCCTTGGCAAGAGGTTTGGCCAAGGAATGGGACAGACTCCAGATACAGAATGGACTAGTGTATAGGAGATCTCCAAGTGCACTCGGCAGTGAAAAATGGCAATTGTTGCTTTCTCAGAAGTATAGAGAAGTAGAACTCCAGTCATTGTATGATGAACATGGTCATCTTGGTTATGACAGAACTATGGGTCTGGTACAAAATGACAATTGTTGCTATCCCAGAAGTATAGAGAAGTAGTACTCTGGTCACTTCATGGTGAACATGGTCATCTTGGTTATGACAGAACTATGGCTCTGGTATAAAATGGCAATTGTTGCTATCCCAGAAGTATAGAGAAGTAGTACTCTGGTCATTGCAAAATGAACATGGTCATCTTGGCTATGACAGAACTATGGGTTTGGTACGAGACAGGTTCTACTGGCCATGCATGAAGCAAGATGTTGAGGATTATTGTTGTACTTGTCTTCGTTGCATTCAGAGAAAGACTCTGCTGACCAGAGCTGCCTCATTGGGTCAAATGGAAAGTAGTGCACCTATGGAACAGGTCTGTATAGATTTTCTGTGCATTGAACTGGATGAAGGCAGGATCAGTAATGTGCTGGTGGTGACAGACCACTATACCAGATACACTCAAGCATTTTCCACCTGCAATCAGAAAGCTATTACTGTGGTGAAACTACTAGTTGAGAAGTTCTTTGTACACTATGGCCTGCCAAAAAGGATACACTCTGATCAAGGATGTGATTTTGAGAGCAAGCTTGTTCATGAAATACTCACTCTGTTGGTAGTCCAAAAAAGCCACTCAAGGGGATCCTCAGCCTGAGCATTTCAACAGAACTTTACTAGACATGTTGGGGACACTATCTGCTGAGAAGAAGAGTCAATGGAGTAGACATGTAGCCACAGTGGTGCATGCTAACAACAGTACTAAAAATGATGCTACAGGATTCTCACCTTACTTTCTACTTACTTTGGAAGAGAAGCTCGTCTTCCTGTTGACATCACTTTTGGAGTCACAGCTGATGACACACCAGTGCAATCTCATGGCAATTATGTGCAGATACTCAAGAGGAACCTCAGACAGGCTTATGAGCTTGCTGAAAAATCAACAGGACAAAGACATCAGCAAAAAAGTAAAAATGTATGACCTGCAGCCAGGGGACAGAGTTCTTTTGAGAAATTTGGGATTACAAGGAAAGCATAAACTCACTGACCGCTGGGGATCTGAGATTTACATAATTTGTTCTCACCTAACTAATATCCCTGTCTACCAAGTTTGCCCTGAGGGGAAAGAAGGAACCATTAAAACCTGGCACCGCAACAACTTAATGCCCTTGGAAAAATCAGTGAGACTCATGAACCCAAAACCTAGAATGGCTCAGCAGAAGCCTAACTCAAGGGGATCCAGAAGGCTAAGGCAGAAAAGAGCTATCCTTTCCAATGTTCAAGAGCCAATGCTTCCTCCTGCTGAAGTAGAGGAGGACAACGTTGATGACTGGGGTTTCAGTGGGCTTTTTTATGAGGATGTTCAAAACCCCGTGGGCTGTAATCTCAATGTAAATGCACCGGAATTCATTCCTTGTCGTTTTGCGCGGCCCGGACCTAACAATAGTCTAAGTAATGTTTCTGTACCTCTTGCAAAATCTGATACTGATGGAGGCCCCGCTATGCAAACTTAGGAAAATAGTGCTGAGGACAGTCCTTACATTATGGAAAACTAAAGTGAAGTTATACAAGAGGAAATCTTAGAAGTAGACAATATGCCTATGGAAGAACTGGACATTGAATGTGATGTGAGTAACAAACCTTCCAAGAAAGATTCTTTAGCTGTCTCTTCTGAACCAAAACTGCAGAGACTGATTTGTCCCCCGCAGAGACTTACATATAACAGTCTGGGACATAGTACACAGGAACCTGTGACCACAGCTCATCGGAGAGTCTGCACCCATAATCCCTATGCCTCCTACTCCAGTGGTGACACCCCATCCCAAGTTAAGCATAAGGCTGATTACCCTTGGTAGACTGTACCTTTTGAACGCAAAAATATTGTTCAGTTCTTGGGGAGACCCAAGATTTTCAAGTGGGGGGAGAGTGTAGCTCCCACTGTATTTCCTTGTAGAAGTAATAGACTGTAATTTTCCATTACACCACAAGGTGGAGCTCCTTTTCAGGGATATAAAAGACAATTTCGAAAGTGAAAGAGAGGACTGAGCTGACTAGCTGAAGGAGGGAAGACTGAAACTGTGAGCTGAAAAGAAAAGGGGCCTTGCAGCATGACTGGACTTTCTTTTAGTGTTTTGGGACAGGGAAGTGAAGTAGCAGATTGTGTTTGTTTGCTGCTGAAATCCTGGATGATGGTGTTTTGTGGAATCAGGAGATAAGTCTGAAACCAGTGGTTCCATGCCTGCATATGATTCAGCAAGAAAAGGAGTTTCTTTGGCCACATATGTTGTCTGACTGCATACTTTTAAAGAAGTATTGGGAAGACATCAATATTTTTCTACAAGGCTTATTTTCAGATAATTTTACACTATCTAAATCTATGATTTTATTTAAAACACCAGTACATGAATGTATTAGAAAAATCAAATATCCAATGATTTGGTCTATTTTGGCTGTTGGAGGAAAATCATAACAAGAAATTGGAAATTTGATACTTCTTCCTCTGTTCAAGAATTTAAATCTCTTCTAACTGAAGTTTGCCATTTGGAACTTTTAACCATTAAGTCAAGATCTATCATAAAGTATAATATGTGGAATAAGCTAATGATTTGCTAGAAAAATAATCTCTCAATTTAAAGTTTGCTGATGTATATCAACACTAGTACATTTGTGAACGTCTTTGTAAATAGTTTAGTTATGTTTGTTTGATATAGTTTGTTTTATACATTCAAGTTGAAATATCTTTGAGTATTTTATGTTAACATTTGTTTGTATTTGAAATTCATAAAGTTGTATTAAAAAAAAAGATGTAAGCATGCATGTGTGTACTAGTCAGTCTGTTAGTTTAAGTTTAATGTTCCTGATATCCATCCTGATGTGTTTGCATATAATAAAGTACTTAAATGAACACCCAAACTCGTCTTATTCAAGTAGATAAGAACAGCGACAGTTACAGTTGCACATATTACTTCTGAAAGGAAAACCATTTACCAGTGGTATACCACAGGGTTCAGTTTTTGTCCCTCTCTTATTTGGCATATATTTCTCAGACCTTCAGGCCAGCACTCCTGGCCTATGATTAACTTTACAGATTACTTTAAATTGGGGGTTGTTATTCAGTCAGTGGGCTCACAATTCCTCCAACATGGGTTAGACCATATCAGCAATGAGTGCAAGAACAATGGTCTCAAATTAAATATAAAAAAAACATTTTGGTAAACAAAACAGTTTCACTTACCATAGGAGATACACCCCTCCAATCAGACACTGTTATGAGGGATCTAGGCACTCTTGTTGATAATTCCTTATCATTTGACCATCATGTCTCCACAGTATTTCCAAAAGCCTTTTATCTGGCCATTCTGATTTCCAAAGACATCTCCACTAGATCCAAAGAAGTCTTAATTCCCCTTGTCTCATATCTTATCATATCCATTATTCAATATAATGCACCTTTTGGCATGTAATATATCACACAACTTAAGAGACCACAGAGATTCATAAATAAAAGGATCAGTGGCCTCAAAAATCTTAGTTATTTGGAGAGGCTGACAGTCTTTTCTCTGTACTCAGTCTCCTACATGCTCCATCACAGAGATCTATGTCTAGTCTTTTGAGCCATGAAGGATTCAACCCTCCTATTTCTTTGCAGAACTAATGTTACATAAAATACTCAGTTAAAGGATATAAACTTTCATTAGCAGATAAACAAGACATGTTGGCATCATAGATTCTTATCTAAACATATCCCTTAGCCCTGGAACAAACTTGTACTGCATGTTAAGCAGAGTAGCATCCTTGTCACCTTCACGGTAAACCTAGATAACTGTTTGGGCACCCTAAAATTCTCCCCAATCTATCTTGCCTTCCCTCTTTGAGACTAGAGGGAACTTTTGAACAGTTTTGGGCTAGGCTTGAAGTGGTCTGCAGACAGTTTGCCTAGTAATTTCCAATAAATCTATGAACTCATGAACTCATGTTAAGCCCAGGAAATTAAACAGTGGTGTCGTGGACTAAAAAGAGATTAAGACTAAACAGCAAATATATCCAATAACGTTTGGGGGCAATTAAAGAACAGCAGTTTTAACAGTGAAGCTGTCTAAAACATACTGAAACTCAAAGAACAGTATATAACCCATAACTTTGTGGAAGTTTAAGAGCAGCAGCAATAAAATATAATGGTATTTTATATTCTGCAGTGAAACAGTGGTCTAGCAGGGGCAGCATGTTTAATAGACTGAGCCTAAAATAGTAGTCTACCGCCTTATATTGGAATCCAAATAACCTTTTGCATCAATTAAAACCTGGTGATAGTGGTACAGTAGCAACAGGTAAATTAAATGGAAACAGTCTTCTAGTCAATGACTTGTTATGTTTGTCCATATGTGAAGATGTGAAGACTGCATGTAATGCAAAACATACCCACTGCTGACTGCACATTGTTTGTGTATGTGTGTGCGTGTTTGCATGAATAGTGGGCATATGTTGCGCATATTTTGAAGTGGTTAAATGCTGCATATGAGTAATAAGACTGGGCATTACTCTATGTCTTTTCCCCTTTGCTGCTAGGTCATAGAAGAAAAAGCACCATTAGCTCTAAATTACAATCTGCAAAACTGTATGGAGTAATTTGCTCGTTTGACCTTCTGATCATACTGAGAGAATCCCTGGTTGATCCTGACCCCACCTTTTTAGTTTATCAACAATTTAACATTTAACTGAAAGAAAGTAACAGCAATTTCTAGTGTTCCTGGGCAAGTTGCCATGGCATGTACTGTCCTGTTCAAGTTTATTAATGAACCACTATTCCATTTGTTAAAATAAAGCAGTAAAGGCACAAAGCTTCCTTATACCTCATCTTGGCAGAGTGCAGTTTAATAGCTCATCCTCCTTATACAGGAACAGGCTGCATTTACTCAAGTGCCTGCAAGGGGACTCGGTCTCATTAGCTTGTTTAATCTGAAGCTCACCTTGCGCAGTTGAAGGTGAACACCCATAGCTTTAACAATTAAGGGGGATTAGTTGTAATTAGTCCCCCCTTTTTTCTGATTACTACTGTACTTGTGCTATGTGATCTCTGTATCTTCTGCATCCACCTTGAACACCTTACATAGACTGATACCAGTCTGGGCGAGGTGTGTACCACTTCAATCCCCTCCCACCCCCAATTCCCCAGCCCCCCCCCCAGGCTCTCCAATTTATACATCACTATTTCCACCCTCCTCCCACTCATTTCTGACCACCCATTAAAGGTACACACAACTTCACCAAACCTACATCTTACTTCCTAAACCACTTTAATGTGATATAGTCCCACAGTAAACTTCCATACGGTTTTATCATAATCTTCACTTAAATAAATCCTCTAACAAACAACACATCATTCTGAACCTCTTCACCTTCCCACATGTACTCTCTAGTTCTCTTCCATCATCACAGACTCTGATCATTCACTTTCAGAACTCCTTTCTATCCTACCCTCCTCAGTGCTTCTTCACCTCACCATCTTACTCCTCCTTTATTTAACCCCTACACTGCACTATCAGTAACTCCATCTTTTCTCCTATCCCTCAACCTACCTTTCACTATCCTACCACAAAACACCACAATCACGGACTTGAACCCCATGACATACTCCACTCATTTACCCACTCCATTCTCCACCTGCCACTCACACACAACTCCAGCTTCATACTCCCTTTACCTCATCTACTCTAAACCTACCAAACCCCAACAACCCCACCTCAAACTTCCTAAACACCTCTATAAAATCCCCCATATCATGTTCACTCCTTCTCAGAGACAACATTAAATCAAATCCAGGTCACTCCCACTACATAACACTCATAACTTTTCCTAAGATCTACACCCTCTCCTGTACATTGATTAGTGCTCAAAGCATTTCTAATAAACTTGACTAAATAAACACCTTTCTTACAACCCACTCACCCGATATCACAGCTGTCACTGAAACAAGGCTAAAACAAAGCAATCCTAATTATCAGCATCTACTTCCCTCCTACAAATATCTCCAAACAGCAAGACCTGGCAATAGACAAGTTGGGGACCCTCTCATTCTTTATAAATATAACCTTAAACTAGCTATCATTGCTTAAGCAAATGCCTCCTCAGATACTGAACCCAACTGATACTAGAAGAACAGTCAGCGTCTAAAAGCAGTTGTTTACCTTCCACCTGCAGCCTCTCTTAACAAATTTAAATCCCTTACTCTGACTGTCACATCAGCACATCTGTAAAAGTATTGTTATTCTAGGTGATTTTACCTAAACTACCTAAGTCCGCTGAGAAATGACATTGTTGAACTCCTAGCCAACATCAAAGTTATGCAATTAATCAATGATGCACCTGTCCAAATCTCCAACCCAACAACCCTCCCTCCTGGAGCTGCTAATCACTAACAACTTTCCAATCATCTTCAACATATCTGTTCTTTCACTCCCATTCAGTGACCACAACCCAGAAACCTTCCAAATTATCCTCCAATCAACAAAGCTGCACATCAAACTTGTTACCTTAGACCCACAGCCACCATAAATAACAAAACCCCAGCTTACAGCTCTTCAAGCCAAATTCTTTCCTGTCATATAGAGCATTTTCAAATACAACAACCCCCACCCCGGAAAACCACTGAACTGAAATCTCTGCTCAAACTTAGGGATTGTTCTTGGTCTTCTTGAAGACAAAACCTCTCACCAATACTGTGGCCACTTAACTTCAAAAGCAATATTGAAAACATCATGAAAAGATCATAACATAGCTAAGTAAACCATACAGAGGCACAAAACCAGCTATTTCAGAAACAAGCAACTTGGTCTGCTAGGCATATCCAAACATTTCTGGTAGGAAGTAAATCTTCACACAGGCTGAAAATACACAGATCCCACCTCCACCCTAGCGCCATCCAGAACTCTCAAGGTCAACTCTTAGCCTATGACTTTCTTGAGGAATTTAGCCACTGCCCTAGTACTGCAATCTTTCTCTCACTCCCCAACTCATTCAGGCCCTTCCTTGTATCCCCCTGTTCTATTTTTAGAAAAATTACTCACAAAGACTATGATCCCCTTATAGAAAACATGCCCTTGGATGCACTCCTGGTGAAGATGACATATTCCCTTGGTTTATATCACTCTGCAAAGATTTATTTTCCATATTATAACCTCTACTAAACTCAAAATACAATGCAAGACTTATGGAACAATTCACTTGTCAAACCCCTTCCCAAACAACCTCAGTTAGGAAATACCTCCCACTTCTGCCCTATCTCCATTGTCCCTACATTTGGGCAAATACTTGAAAAACTAATTTATAACCAACTGTCCACTTACATTCAACCCCATCCTCACTCTTTAACAGCATGGATTCTGGGCTGGCTGGAGCACAATGAGCTCTGTGGCTACTTACTGATGTGATCCTTCTCAACATGGATAAAGGAAACCTTTCAGGAGCTCTCTTTATTGATGTTACCAAAGCTTTTGATCTTATTGAGCATCTTCTGCTTCTTCACTCCCTCCAAGAAATCAGGGTTAGCCCCAACACTGTCACCTTGTTCTATCAGATAGTTATTCAGTTGTTTTCAGTATTTATTAACAAACTACCCTTTGATATCCCTAACCTTTTTATCACTCTTTATGCAGATAACATGGTCATTCTTCGATCCTGTCCCTTACATTCAGCTATTCAAACCCAGCTTCAGTCTGACCTCCATTCCCTTAATTCCTGGATAAGCATCCATAAGCTGCTCCCAAACTCCTCCAACACGTACTGTAGTTATTTGATATATTTTTATATTTATTTAACATTTGTTTACTGGGAAAGTCTGACTGGACACAGGTCCTTTTTCAGCAGAGGCCCGGGGAGAAAAGCTCCATTAGTAACATGCACACATTACAATAATCAAAAAGTATAAAGTAAACAAAATGTAGTATACATAAGAACATACAAATTTGTTACAGCTTGACAATGAAACCTAGGCTTTGAACATAGCTAGTACTATTTGTAGGTATGACTTATGTCAAGATATAAGTTTAAGAGAGGTTGGTAGGAACAAAGGATTAAACACTGGGGGAAAAGTTGGACATGTTTTGGGTATACTGTGATGTATCAGAGCACTCATGAGGGGTTAGTACAGAAACATAGCCACTTATTTTTTAGATAAGCTTTATGTGATGGCTTAAAGTGGTTAGTGGATGAAATTGAGAGAATGGAGTTAGGAAGGGCGTTCCATATATGAGATATATAGTTGGAAAATAAAGATTCTCCTGCAGTGTTGTTGGTCTTGGAGACGGTAAGTTCTTGTTGTTAGAGTGAAGTGGTCTGCTGGAACTGTAAGGAAGGGTGAGATTTTGTAGTCCAGGGATTCTAGTTGGTTGTGTTACAATTTTGTGAGTTGGAGAGAGTTGGTTGTAAAGAATAATGTTGGGAAGCTCAAGCCAGTCTAGTATCCTTAAAGCTGTACAATGATGTGTTCTATATGGGCAGTCAGATGCAAACTTAGCAATTTTATTATAGTATGCTTCTAGCTTAGATAAGTCAGTTTTCCTTAGATTAGTTAAATTGGAGAGGCATATAGTAGAGTGGAGAGGAGATGGGTTTGTGCTAATGTAATTTTGGCCATTGTGGTTAGGAACCTTTTGTGCCTATATAGACTTCCAAGTTTCTTATGGATTTTTTTTTATAGTTAGGGAAACATGCAAGTCAAATTTTAGGGTATTGTCTATTTCCACTCCAAGAAGCTTTGTATGGGTTGTTGGGGAGATCACAGTATTGTCTTTGGCTATTATGTTAAATGGTAGGCATGACATAGATGTCTTGTTAGGTTGGAAGAATAATAATTTAGTTTTGTTTGGGTTCAGAATTAGATGGGCATTGGTTAACCATGTTTCAACAGAAGTGAAAGATTCCTGTGTTTGAGAATGAAGAGTTGATAGAGAAGTGGCAGCACAGATAAATGTTGAATCATCTGCATAGTGTATTATAGAACCATGTGGAGTAGCTGTGTGTAGATTATTAGTAAAGAGGGAGAAATGGAGAGGGCCCAAGATAGATCCTTGGGGGACACCAATGGATAAAACAAGTAGTGGAGATAGGATGCCCTGCCATAGAACAGATTGTTGACAGTCAAATAAATAGTTATGAAACCATGTTGTGGCAGATGGTGAGAATGATAGTTCAGTTAGCACATCTATTAGTTTGGAATGGGAGATCATATCAGCAGCTTTTGATAGGTCTAGAAAGATGGCAGATACAAAGTTGTTGTTATTCCTGTGTTGGTTTATGGTATTAGTGAAGGATAAGAGAGCTGTAGTGGTACTATGTGATGGGTGAAACCCATGCTGAGTGTTTGCGAGAAGGTTATTTGTTAGTAAGAATTTCATGACCTGGAGATGAATACACCTTTCAAGTAACTTAGAAAGAGGTGAAAGAATAGCAATTAGCCGATAGTTTGTCAGTTCTGTAGAAGGTCCCCCTTTATGAAGTGGGATTACATGGGGAAATTTTCCATAGTTGAGGGACCTTGTTTTTGAGAATGGATCTATTTATAAGGATTGATACTGGGAAGGCTATAGATTCAGCTGCAATTTTGAGGTATTCACTGGGTAAGTTATCTATGGCGGGTGTAGTAGGTTTTAGTTACTGTTGTGGTTTTTTTATAGTGGCTGTAGGAACTGGGGAGAAAGAGAATGAGGCATTGCTAGTTGTAGACTTGGCTGGTTTGGTATCAGGAGTAGGAGTTTGCTGTTTGGAAAGGGCAATTATAGATTCAGTAAAATGTTTGTTAAAATGGTAGCTATGCTATCAGAATTTTTGTGGATGTTTGGCGTTGGTGTAGTAGATTTTCCTGGGTGAAGGATTGAGTTTATAGAATTTTTGAGGGTATTTTGATGTGTGTTTTGAATGTTATGATATTTGGAACCTCACAAAAACTGAAAAATGCTACCCAAAAATCTCAACATCACATATTGCAATGGTTCCCAATGGAAACAACCAAGTCTTTTAAATATTTAGGTTTATGGCTAGACCAGCCACTTTACTTCTAAAACCACAATAAAAACACTAGGAAAAATATCCATTCCCTTTTATTCCAGTCTTGGAAAATATCTCTCTTTTTTCCAGACCAGCTAGATCTGACAAAGGCAAAGGAACCCTCCTTGTTCAGCTTGAATACAGGTTCCCAATCACAGCCATAGTCTCTAAAAAAAATCATCACCTCCACAGTCCATTGAAAATAAAATCTGCTAATTCACTTCCAATTCTTGCCCTCAGGAGCATACTGCATCACCGTCTCCAAAGCCAAGTGACTAACAGTCTCTTACAGAACTGAACTACTCCTAGGGTCTCTTTTCAAACTAGTTCAATCAGATGCCTTCCCACCTCTTACAGCCAAACTCCATAACAAAGCTACCCTTTATAACCCCTGCAACCTCTCCCAATTAACGCCCTCATTCCAGACACCACAAGCCAGACTGTACTATACTGACCATTCCTTCTGCATTCTTACACCCAAACTCTAGCAATCGCTCCCCCTCACCTATAAGAAGTCTCCTCTTTCCCCATGTTCAGATCACAATTCAAAAGACAACCCCATCAAAAATCTGACTCCAAGTGCTTTTCCACTAGACACATAACCTAACTCCCTCCTGAAATGTATTGCTTTTACTTCAACTGTCTGTCCTCATTTGCTTCTTCCCTCTCATATTTACTGCTGAAATTAATTCACATTTTTTCCTACGCTGTTAACAATATTTACATATTGTTTCAATTGTCTAATGGATTATTGACCATCTGTGATTATTCTGTGTTTGTGAATTTGTTCTGTTTTATTTATTTATTTTTTGCCCATTTCTTCACATGGGCTGTGCCTACAAATGGTCTGTTGTGAACAGTGTACTACCCCTCAAGTAAATAAATAACTAGATGTATCTCATACATGCAGTTGTTTATTTATCACTGGAGAGAGCAACTACTTCATATGTCATAGAACAAGACAGACATATGAGTGGAAACAGTCACATAAATTAGCACAGTCACTGAGCTATGAATTCAGTTTTGGACTTTTATGGGGAGGTCAAGCTAGGTAGCACTTCACATCTCAGTTAAGCCACATAAGATATGTGTTGACCACCTATTGTTTTCTTGCATTAAATCTTTTAATTCTTTTTCTTGCCAGTGTTTGCCTGAGTATTGCAAGTGATGCAATGGAAAAAGACAAGTAAGACTTGACCAGAAAGATATATGGTGGTAAGATGATAAGCCAATTCTAAAGATTTGTTAGTTATGTTTGCATAATGGTCCTTAAGTACATAAACTCATTTGTCACTTTGATCACCAGAGAGTGAGAGATAAAATAATATTGTTTGATGCTACTATCCACTCCTGACACTTATACCATGTGCTCATTATCTGATCCATATATATTTGCCGCATTTGCTAATGTCCCAGCACAGGTAAAATCTGTGCATTTGTCACACTCGTACATCTTTCCATTTATTTATTAAATGTGTTGACACCAGGACCAAGTTCAGGCTTTGCACAGGAGAATAAATACAGAGAAACAATGAGTAATGCAAGCACAAAGGTAGTACAGCATCACCCAACAGTCAGAAATGATACTATCAGCACAAACATACAAATATATATAATGAAATTAAGTAATGGATTCAAATAAGTTTATAGATAATAGAAAAACGTGAGAGGGAGTAGACTGTATTTATAGTCTTTGCTGGTGGCTTTACCTGTTTGTATATCATTTGTAAAGGAGAAAGGGTGGATACTGCAAGGTTCCTGTGAGGGGAGGTTAGGGTGAAAAGGGCAATAGGAGCAATGGGGTAGAATAGAGTGAGAGGGGATATATGGATTTGTATAAAGTGACCTACAGTTGACTAGTTATATCAGGCTTATCGAGTAGGATGAGTGTGTATTGAAATTTGTGTAATGTCTGAGGTTGTGAGGCACTGACCCTTTGCTACTTCTAGTAGTAGTAGTTGCTTCCACTCATAGATGTCAACCTCTTGGCACAAAAGTCTGGACAAAACCAAAAATAATGGGGTGACAAAGCCCCAAAAATAGGGACACATTTTAAATATTGCTATTATAAACTTAGAAAGTTGCTAGAATAAAATTTCTTGTATTACCATGCATTTTCTGAAGGATATGAAATCTGAAACTCAAATGCCTGTCATCATAGAGTGAATTCAATCCTCACTGATTCACCACAAAACTCCAGAAAACCATAAATTTTATGAAGAACAGACCAAAAATAAGAGGCAAAAATCTGGACATTCTGTGAAAATCTGGAAAGTTAAGAGGTATGCTTCCACTTGTTTCTGAAGTCTATAAAGTTGGTCAAATGTCTTATGGAAGGATGAATGGCTCCCCATAGTTTGGTAACTGGTACTGAAAAACTGTAGTTGAACCATTTCCTCTTAGTTGGTAGTGGGCAGCCCATGGAAGCAGGCATGAAATGGGGCTATGATGTTAGGCTATAGATCCTTTCTTTTATTCTAAATCTGTCAGCCAAGGCTGGAAATAAGTTTTATATTAAATAATTTTTTATTGATTTTCATGAAATAAAATAATACAAGAAATATGATATATAAATATCCACAATATATGTCTTAAAAACATCATAACATGAAACAATAACTATTTACAATGTCCATAACAGATATAATGTCATTGTTGCGATTACATTTTATCTAGTAATTTTTCAAGCTTTAACCAAGTTAATTTCTTATGTGTGATCTTAGTAGTTCTTTCTGAAATAGTTAACTCCCTATTGTATACAAGTTTAGCTAATAGTAAAAAATCTGTAAATGATAGGAATTTTTTACACTTCCAATTTGACGTAATGATTTTTCTTGCAATTGCAAGTAAGGACTAAAGAAGGTGCACCTGTAATTTGGGGATATGTGTTGGTATCGGTGCATTAAACAGTAATAATGAGTCAGATACTTCACACTTGTCCGACCATAAGGCTTTTATGAAATTTCTGAACTCTATCCAAAATGGAGTTACTATTTTACATGTAAGAAACATGTGTACCCAATCTGTGCAAAGTGGTTCCTCACATCTCCAACATTTATTAAGATAATTTTTTGATATCAAGTTCATTTTATGTGGGGTAATAAAGCTCCTATGGATGTATTTCCAAGTGAAGATTTTCCAAGAAGGGGATGACGTTGTGTTGTCAATTGATTTGAGTACTAATTCTTTATCACTATCTGAAAAAATGGATTTGTTTATTCTTGTGAAATTCCATAAGGAGTCCTCTGGGATTTGCATATTGGTTCTTAAAGATTTATATATACTTGACAATGAGAGAATATTATTAATGTGCAAAGTGTTTATTTCACAAAGATGAGAAAGTATTTTAGGTATAGGTGTGCAGGTGATATGACATATTTTAAATTCATTAACTATGTATTCTCTAAATATTTGTATGCTCAACCAGTTGTTATGCTTTATGTTATATCTGGCCATAAGAGAACATGGTTCGTGGATATTATTATTACATAGAAACTGGTGCCAGAAAACTAAACCATTTTCTTCCATTACTTTTATTTTAGATACGTTGAAAGAGTCAATGCATTTCTTCGTGTATGCTATGGGAAGTATTAAAAATACTAAGCTTTTTATCATATGATTTTTTTTAACTTTTTAAAATTATCTAATATATAATTAATGAAATAGTTTTTTTTTTATTCTTATTGGTATTGTAGAAATGGTCTTTGACAACAAGGAAGATTGTTTTTTTATTTTCTGAGAACATATTATTGTCAATAGTTGTATCTATGTCAGATAATAAGATACTTACATGGAGATTTTAACAGTTAGAAATATATTTGGAGTTTAACAATTGACTCATAACGTTAAGTATAGTCAATTCTGCATAAAGTTATAAATTTGGGAATGCTATTCCCCCATTTTTCCAGCTTCTGTAATGCCAGGCATGGTTGATTCTTGGCTTTTGAGGAAACCATATGAAATTTATTAACATAGAGTTTAGTTGCTTCATTAACTTTTTGGATGGGGAAGCAATTAAAGTTTGGAAATAGAACAAAATGTTGGGTAATATGATCATTTTTATTAATGACAGTCTTTCTTCTATTCTTTATTCCATCTATTTAAAAATTCCTTAACTATGGATAATAGGTATTTATAGTTTGTTCTTAAAGTATTATTCCAGCTTGACTTTATCTATATTCCTAAATATTTAAAGGTGTCATTTGCCCAGTTAAAATTGTTGTGTTTTCTTAATAAAGTGTCTACTTTTTTATTTATTAATACTGTTTCTGTTTTGGTGTGATTAAAGCTTAGGCCTGAAACCTCTTCAGAATCTTGCAGGGATTTTGTTATATGATCTACAAAGAATCTATATTTCCAATTGTTAGCATGATATCATCTGCAAAAAGTTGTATTTTAGAATTGTAATTTGGGCTAACAGAAAATCCCCTTATATTAGAATTTTCTCTTATGTAGTTAGCTAGAGGTTCTACTGATAGGGCAAATAATAAAAGGGAGAGTGGGCAGCCTTGTTTAGTACCTTTTAGGATGTTGAGCAGACCTGATAAAAAAGCATCAAGTTTGATGTATGATATTGAGTTAACATATAGTCTGTTAATTATATCAATAAAATCAGGGGAGAAGTTATATACTTCTAATACTTTAAATAAATAGGACCAATTTATAGAGTCAAAAGCCTTGTTTATGTCTAGGCTAATAATTGATAGTTCTTTTTTTTTTCCTGTTAGCATGATCTACTAAGGAAAGGAGCCTGATAACATTGTCTTGTACTCTTCTATTTAGGATGAGGCCTGTTTGATCATCACCTATTATGTTGGGCACCAGTTGATTTAATCTGTTAGCTAATATTGATGTAAAAATGTTATAGTCTACATTTAATGGTGAAATGGGATGGTACAAAGCTACTGTTTTGGGGTCTTTGTCATGTTTTAGGAGAGGAGAAATCATGGCATATTTCCAGGAAGGGAATGGGCTTGTCTTTTTTCTAAATTCCTGAAAAGCTTCTAAACATATCTTTAATGTATTGTCTGTGAGTACTTTATAAATTTCTCCTATTAATCCATCTAATCCTGGAGCTTTATTATTCTTAAGACTTTGAATCCTCTCTTTTAGTTCACTTAATGTTATTGGTTTGAGAAGTTTGGTGTTCTGTTCTAGTGATAGTTTATTGCCTATGTTCTCATTTAAGAAGTTATCTTTTAGGACATTGTTGTTAATATTTGGATTTGTGCTATTTATTATTTCATGATGCTTTCTGAAAGTCTCAAGAATTTCTTCTAAATCTGTTATAATTTTAGTTTTATTTTTAGTTTCATCAACAATTTCCCTTATATGTTTGACATTGAACATATGAACTACAAATGTATACAAAAGTTCATGATTACTGACCTGTGCATATATATCTTAGAATAAGCTATGTTCAAAAGGCTAGTTATTACAGCTAGAAAACAAAACAGGTATCTAGAAACTAGTAAGTAACTCTCTCTGTAAATTTATGAGAGCTGGTACTTTTTTACAGATTGTAGTTAAATAAAAACCTTAAATAAAAACCTTGGTCTTTTAAAAGCATACATATCTTACTTTTAGCAAACTAGGGATATAGGTAAGTCAGTTAAACTAGTTGCACAATAAGTGTCATAAAAAGAAAAAGAGAAAAACAGACAACAAAATCTTTCTGTATGTTAAATATTTTCATTAACTGAACACATAAAAGCCTTTCTGCAAACTTGTTTGTAAACTTCAGTTAAATGCTTGTTTAAATATCTGCATTGTTACATGTGATTAAAACACTGAATATGCATTTTTCAAAGTCAAAATATCATTTACCATTAAGAAAAATGTTTTCTATAACAATATGCAGCATTTAGCACTTACATAAAGCAAATCCTTTCATTTCTTAAACGTCCTTTTATTCTCTGCGAATCTGTGGTATTAACTTCCTTATTCTCCTCAGATAAAATCATCTAAGTGTGCTGAGAGGTCAAAGGTCACTCTGCACATCTATTTGCACTGTTACAGTGATGTAATCAGTTTACAAACAAGCAGAAAGTGTTCTAGGCTCGAGAAATAGTTCTTTTGAAGCTTTTTGAATTTTCGGCGGCAAACTGCAGCACAAAGGTAATTTTAAACAAGTAAATTGTGCTCAAAATGTTGTATGGCTGTCGTGCATAGCAAAAAAGAAACAGGCATAGAGAGTTAAGTAAATCATACAGTAAAATGTTTAAAATACTTATTTTTGAGCAGTAAATCTGCACATTTTAAAGCCCTCTTTCCCTTCCACTTCCCTCAACTTTAATATACTTTTTAATATAAAATTAGCACTATTTACATATTAAATAAAGACATTTCTGCTGTCTATCTCATGTTGATTTATAGAGCCAAAAGTCTGTGTTGAATGTTTGTAGGTCACAACAGATGTATACTTTGTATAGAAATCTTGTTATAACTTTATGTGATGGGTATAGTGTGTTAATAGTAATAAGTTTAAATGGACGTAGTGTGTATCACTTGTATACTGTGTGAAGTTGTTATTTGAAGGCTATTGTCAGTTACTGACTGTGTCTGTCAGATTAATAGAACAGTGTGAATGGATAGAAAAGAAAAAATCAATAAGTACTGGCTAGCAATGATATGTTACAATTGATGTAATGCATAGCCTGCATAATAAATGTTTGCTGTAAGGTGTTTATATTACTGCAACTTATATTTAAGTAAATATTTAAACAAGCTTGTTTATATTGAAGTATTTAGCAACTGTATATATTATTATGTAAAATAAAAGGAAAAGAATGAAAAACAAAGGAAGGAAAAGAAAAAGGAGAGCAGTATTGAGAAATAGAGAAAAGTAATACAGAAGAAAATAAGCTTAATTATATAAATATTTAATAAATAAGTAGAAAGTTTGTACCTTATGATCTCATTTGTACCTGTGTTTTCAGATGTATTGTTTGTTAGTAAGTTTTGAGAGTGATGGTTTTTATACTAATTCGTCTTAAGCTTCTTACTAGATTTGTTAGCTGTAGTTATTTTATCATTAGTAGCTTGTCTTTTCAGACTGGGCAAGGAAAGATCCATTTCTTCTACTTTCTCAAGTAAGTTGCTTTTCCTCATGAAGGCTGATGCTTCTTCAAGAGAATTGAATATTTTCTGACCATCCGAAAGGGTAATTTTGATTCTGGATGGAAGCATAATCTGGGCTTTAATGCTGGCTTTTTTAAGTCTTTAATAAGTGGGACACCACGCTTTTCTCTTTGTTATCACAGTGGAAGTGTAATTATTGTCAAATCTTATATTTTCCCATCGGCTTGGACTGGATTTCCTCACCATGCAGCTCTTATTATTGTCTTTGTTTTGTGTAGATAGGAATTTTACGATGATGGATCTCACAACAGTTGAGTTTTTTGATGAAGGTTTATATGACAGGGACCTGTGGGCTCTCTCAATTCCGAAAGATAAAGCTTCAGGGAGGTTTAGTATTTTTGGAAGCCAATCATTTAGGAAGCAAATCATATTATTTCCTTCCATTTTCTCTGGGACTCCATAGATCCTAATGTTGTTTCTTCTGGATCTACACTCTAGGTCTTCCACCTTTTCTAGTAACTGGTTATTTTGTTTTAGTAAAAAGTTTATCTGGTTATCATTTTTCATTTGCCTGCCATCTATTTCATTTACTGATTCTTCTATAGCTGCTATTTGGTCAGAGTGAGTAGTAATAATTTCCATTAAGTCATCAATTTGTTTTTTTACTTTCTTTCTTCATATTTTCCATAATCTTCTCTAAATTATCCATTTTTATAGAAAGATCTTGAATGCTGGTAATTATTGTTTGAAGTTCTTTTTTCATAGTGCTGTCTTGTAGAGATGTCTTCGAGTGACTCATAGCTGTTTCAGTCTGTAACTGGTGACAGAACTTCTGACAAGGAATATGTTGAGAAATAATTGAAAAAATTAAGATTTCTTCTGATAAAGTTATTCACAGTATCGAGATGAGTAGTTGTGGAAAAATTCTTCAATATTTTTTGAGTTAAAATAGAAAAATCCTGTCAGAAAATAATCATTTCAGGCAGAGCATCAAGAAAGTGCAGCTAACTCCTTGACATCTTGGACATGCATCCCCCCCCCCCGGAAATAAGTTTTGATTGAGTAGCTTACATAGTAGGAAGCTAAAGTTTAGATCTGCTTATTGTTGGATGTGTAGCCATTTAACCTTCTTAAGAGCACTACAGTGTTGATCTGCTCTGGGTGCTAGTGCTATGTACCAACATGTTTTATTGGCTGTTTGCAATGAGGAAAGGTTCTTCTTTAATGTGGCTACAATGACTAGTTGGCTGTATTCTAACTAGATCATGAGAATCCGTTTCCCAATGTCATCTCAGCTTGCTGAAGATAGGGAGTCTGAGATTTTCTATACCCAGAATAATGTTTGTTGAATTTTTGACTATGGTTTCTCTGTATGGTGTTGGAAATTTACTGTGGACTAAAGCTAGAGCCCAAGGTATTTAAAGGACCCAGGGTTCTCTAATGGCTGTTGGTTGTGGTCTACTATGCCTCAGTCTTAGGGTATTGAATGAAGTTGCGGGTGGAGGTTGAGTATCATGACCTTAGTTTTGGAGAAATTGAGAATTAGTTGCTTGGAATGGAGTGCATTGATAATACCAAAGAAGTTATGCTGACATTTGTTGGTTTTGTGGGGCAAGACCTGTAAATCACCATGTCATCTGCATATAGTATTATCAGGAGAGTGGAAGTATGTTGAGGAAGAATTTTAATGTAAAGGGAATAAGCAAGGGGAGGCAGCACAGAGCCTTGGAGTACACCCTTCTGTAAGGGTGTTTTTGAAGAGGAGTGACCCATTTTTACTGACAAGGTTTGACTTGACAGGAAGCTGTTAAAGAACTGGTAGGCTTTGGTGCTTATTCACCATGTAAGGAGAGCTACTTGGAAGATGGAGTGGTCCACTGTATCAAAGACCATTATAAAACTAATGAAAATTGCCCCTGTTAGTTGTCCCTTGTCTGCTGCAATGAATATGCTGACTATTATTGTCTAGATGGTGGTAGTTGCTTATTGGAAGCCATGATGGAGTCTTGAAAGTTGACTGTGTTGGGAGAAATAAGTTGCAAATTGGTAGTAGACCAGTTTTTCAAGCACTTTGCCAAGGTGGGAATTATTGAGATGTGTCAGAAGTGAGTCAGGTTATTGAGTTTATTAGTTTTAAAAATGGATTTCCAGATTTTATGGATGGTGTCTTGACAGAAGCAGAGGCTATAGATGTAGTTAAGAGGGTGGATTAAATACTCAGAACAGGATTTCATGAACAAGAAATGCAGACTGTCTGAACTGGGGCGTTGCCAGATGGGATGTTGTTGAGTGTTTATTTTTAAAGCCAGTGACTTTAATTGCTGTAAAATAAAATGTGGCTACACTCATTGAGTGATGGAACTGCAGACAGTGGTGGCTTGGTGTTACATGGTTGAAAATAGCTAAAGTCTTTCAGGAATTGTTTGGTGGTGGTGGGGCTTTGCTGAACATTAACAGTATTGTATTGAGGTGACTTGCCTTTGCTTTTGCTTGTCAATGATTTCATTTACACGGGCACAAAATGTTTTTAGTCAGTTGAGGAGGGATGTTTTGTGGCTTTGGAGGTATTGGGCATTGTGTCTTGTTATGTTTTTTTAGACAGGTTTCACAGTGTTGTGACATTTTCTCTGATACTTTGCATATTGTCTGTTTTCTACTTTTCCAGGTGCTGTACCAAAGTTGTTGCAGTGTTTTCAATTCTTTGATTAGCTAGCTATTTTGATTACACTTATGGAGGCAAGTGACAATTTGAAAGTGTGTATTCTGAATTGCCTGCTGTGTAATAGTCAGAATATCATTACATGATATGCTGGGTGACCAGTCAGTTTAGGCTAAGGTGGACTGCAGGTTTGAGAGGCATTTTTGCACTTGTGCCCTAAATTAAATCAATTGTGCTCTACGTTTCATAGGTAAGTTATTGATAGAATAAGATATGGGATAGTGGTCACTAATTATAGGAACCAGGGTTGTTAATTTGGATATTTTGTTTGGAATGGAGGTTATGACAAGGTTAGGAAGGGTGTCTTTGAGGTGCTACTCCACCACCCCTTTTGTTAATCAAAAGGGGTGGTGAAATAACAATATTTTTGAAAAATCACCTAGAAGTTGAAAGCTTAAAGCTAACTATTCCTAACTTTGACAAAGCAGAGCTACTCTTTGTTAAGCTAAAAATTAACCGCAAGAAACACATTAACATTATAGGTGGTTACATCCCACCTGGGAACAGCATTCCCACACTAGAAAATGTACTTTACTGGATCTCCAATGCCCTCCTATAAGACACAATCCTGATGGGGGACTTTAACATTGACTGGCTCTCCTGCTTCTCCCAGGATCCAGCAACCCATATTAACCTTCACAGGTTTGCCCAAATTATCCCATCTCCTACAAGGGCTGACAAATCTCCCAAATGACAGTCCATCCTTGACTGGATTCTTATTAACATCCCCACCCTATGCTCTCAATCTGGTTGTCTGCCTGATAGCCTTAGTGACCATGAACCAACCTTTCTTCTTAGGCCCCATACCTATCAAAGCAGACTGACCACCTATCGTGTAATCAGAAACAAAAAAATTCAACCCTAACAACTTTATCTCCTCGCTAAAGAGCTGCAACTGGCAACCTGTTAGACAACAACCCTCAGAAGAGACTGTTAAATCTTTCAACACCACTTTTCTAGATATACTAAACTGCCATGCACCCCCTAGAATTATTAGAGTAAAAGCCAACTAAGCACCTTGATTAAATAAGGAATGCAGATCCCTGCTTAAAAACAGAGATAAAACTTGGGAGCAGTTTCATAAAAACAAATCCTTAGACTCAAAACTATCATTCTTGCAATTGAGAAACAAAGCAAAGAAATTAGTTAAACTTGACAAAATCAACTATTACCACAATATTCAAAAAACACCATAATAACCCTCAAAAGTTCTGGGTTGCCATCAATAATATTCTTCTGCCAGGTAAATCGACTACACCCACTCCAACTGCAACCAGTAACTCTGATAACATAACAACTCAATTTAACAAATACTTCATATAAACTATCCTAGCCCTCTCCAATTCCCAGAACACCCCCACCACCTCTGAATATTTCATACCCAATAATAACATTGACTCCTTTATATTACAACCAGTCTCTGTTGACACCATAAGAAAACTACTTAAAAAACTAAAGCCAACCACACTAGCAGCAGACAAATTCCCTGCAGACTTTTTGCAAATTGCAGCAGCAATAGCTTATCTAGTAGCCATACTAATAAACAGATTAATCTCAGAAAACCTGGTACTTGACATTTGGAAAATCTCCCACATTCTACCTTTACACAAAGGAGGTAATTCCACCAAACTGACCAATTATTGTCCAATTGCCATTCTGTCACCCCTATCAAAAATCCTAGAGAAAGTCGTTCATACACAATTGATGGTTTACCTACACATAATGAAACATGGCTTTTGCCCCATCACAGTACTACTACAGCCCTAATGTCCTTCACTAACACAGGGAACCAGTAAAGAAATAATGAAAATTTTGTATCTGCTGTCTTTCTGGACCTTTCTAAAGCCTTCAATATGGTAAATCTCAACAGAATTATTAATGTTCTTATCACCCTAAACCTCAGTACTTCCTCTAATAGCTGGTTTGAAAGCTACTTATCAGGACGCCAGCAGGCTGTTCAATGGCAACATGAACTCCTCCCCCCTTCTTCCACTTACTTTAGGGGATCCTCAAGGCTTCATCTTTGGACCTCTATTGTTCTCTCTTTTCATGAACAGACTCCACATCTCTACTTCTCACACTACAGTTGTACAATATGCAGGTGACTCCACACTAATTTGCGCAGCCTCCTACCTACAAGACCTCCAGACCATAACCTAAGATTCTTTTCTATCTGCTGAAACATGGCTCACTAACACCCAACTCATTCTAAATCCCAACAAAACCAAGCTCCTTCTCTTCTACCCCATAAGATCTCCTCCATCATGCCTGTCATTCAATATCACATCTAAAAAAAAAAACACTATCACGCTAGTAACCCACATGAAACTTCTAGATGTAGAAATTGACCACAGTCTGAAATTTGATATTCGCATCTCTCAAACAATTAAGAAAGTTCACAAGAAACTAGGTGTTCTGTACTGAAACAAACAATTTCTAACCTTAAACACAAAAGCTACCATTGCTCGCACACACCTCTTGACAAAACTCCTATATGCCTCTGCAATTCTAACCAACCTCAGAAAAACTGATCTAATTAAACTAGAATCCTGTTATAATAAAATTGCCAGGTTCATCACAGACTCCTCACATAGGACACATCATTGTACATCTCTAAAACTAATAAACTGGCTAGAATTACCTCAACTACTACTCTTTAATCAATTAAACTTTGTCCATAAAATCCTGCATCAACCAGAAAAAAACCTGCTCTCCAAAATCTTTTACAGCTAAATACCAACAATTGTACTCTCCGTTCCAGCAACAAAGTACTCCTTGATATCTCCAAAGCAAACAACTCAGCCAGGGACTCACTCTTTTCAAACTTCATTCCCAAAATATGGAATAAACTGCCACCCCCAATAACCTCCAACTGCTCTTTAGTACAATTCAAAAACCTGTCCTGGCTAGTTCTGGTACTCATAAAATCTCTTGAGTCTGCACCTCATTCATGTCCTACTACTCTCATCTGAATGTGTATGGAATGTAGTGTCTGTATTGAAATTGTATATATCTGTTATATTTAAAATGTGCATTCCCACAGAAAATACATTATATGATATTTGTATGTTGTGAAATTCTTCAGATTTTTGTCAATTATATATGTATATCAATTTTGTAAAGTTCTTCTGTATTTTGTCAGTCATGTATGTATGTCAATTTTTGTACTTTTTTATTTTGGAGCTTTTCTCTCTGGGCCTCCTCTGAAAAAGAACCTGTGTCCAGTTGGACTTTCTCTGTAAACAAATGTAAAATAAATAAAATAAATATTGGATTGAGTCTTGGTGTGGTTTGTTACAATTTGTAGGAAGCCTAGGTCAGCATGCCATTAATTGAAGCTATCATTGTTTTTGTCCAGAAAGTTTAGGCTGAAGTCTCCCATAATAATTTGTAGTTTGTTACTGGGGACTGTGTAACCTCCATGCCTTTACCTAGTATCTTTAAAGTGTAACACCCATCTACTCTAATAACAAGTGCAGGATATGTCTTGTAACCTGACTTACACATGTGCAGTAGTTGCTCTCTCTGTTGACATATATTTTGTACATTTTCCCAGTCTTGTCACTCAAACATGCATCTAGTCACTTCATAACATTTGTTGCATATTTCTACTCCAGGTATCCATTTCCTCCTCCACACATAGCTGTCCATTCCATTGAAACACACAGTTACTCAATATCTGACCATTTTCATGACACATGCATATATGTAACTTTTGCCTTCTTCCCTGGTATGTATAAAGAATCTTACCACTGCCATGATAGGCATGTACACAGCATTTGTCAACTCCTGTCACACATATGTATGTATCTGCCATTTTTCTGAAGCTTGCCTTTACCTAAATCCCCTCCAATGTGTAGCATCTACCCACCTTCCTGATATATACACAATTCATCCTTCCCTGTGACACATAGGTTCATAGGTTCAAATGTTGGTGCTAGGCTATCAGCTCTAGGGCCTATACAAGTCTAGCCATAACAATTCCCTGGCTGTTTCTTCCCAAACTATTTACTTCCCTGGACCCCTGTCTAGCAGGGCGACTGACGTGATCCCTGGGGTGAATTTCCTTTCTCCCATCCAATCATCAAGGTTCCTTTTGAAGAGGGCCAAAGAGGCATTCTGCTTGACATGTATGGGCAATTTATTCCAGAGTCTGGGGAGTCTCAGGGTCAGGAACCTATCCCTCCAGCATGTTTTGTTTATTGTGATGACAAGGTTTAGATCCCTGGAGCGTGTGGCTCTGAGGGATTGAGATTTCTTTAAGTGTAGCATGTCCAACAGCTCTGGGTTTGACATGGCCTTGTATGTTAAGCAGAGATCGCCTCCGAGTAGACGATATGTGACAGAGTATAGCTGGAGTTTTTTAAGGCGGTCAGCATAGGGCATCTGCTTTAGGCCTGTGATTATTTTAGTGAGGTATTTCTGCAGCCTTTCCAGTTGTTGCAGATGTCTTGAGAGGTACATACCAAATAGGGGGTTGTATTCTATAATGGGTCTAATGAGGGATGAGTACAGTGGGACAATGACCTCCTTTTTTCTGGATGAAAAGCCCTTAGTGATGAGGTGTGCCACATAGAAGGATTTCCTGACTGTTGTGGTGCTGTGGTTATTGAAGGTGAGACCACTGTCCACCTGTGTCCCTAAGTCTCTTATCACACTTTTGGTATTTAGTGTACTGCCACCTATATGATAATTCATGGATACATGTTTTTTCCCAAAGGGGATAACTATACGTTTCTTGGCATTGAGCTTGAGCCCATGGCTCTGGTACCAAGCATCTGTTTCTGTAAGGTCCTTTTGTAGAGTATCCACATCATTTGGGGATTCAATAATGGCTCCCAGTTTACAGTCATCTGCGAACTTTGTTAGCTAGAGTCCCTTAGTGTTGGCCTGTACTTCAGAGAAGTAGATGCCAAACAAGAGCGGTCCCAGGACTGAACCCTGAGGTACTCCACTTGTCACTTATCTGGAGCTGGATTTGGAGTCAGCTACTTTTACAGTGTGGGTTCTATCAGTAAGCCAGTTAGCAACCCATTGGGTGACATAGGGATTAATGCCAAGCCTTGTAAGTTTATCTATGATTCCAGAGTGGGGGATGGTGTCAAAGGCCTTGGCAAGGTCTAGATAGGCTGTGTGGACCACCTTACCCTTGTCCATGGCTCTGGAGATTGATTCGAAGAAGTCAATCAGGTTCAGGAGACAAGATCAGCTCTTCACAAACCCAAACTGGGTGGGGTTCAGTGTTTGAAGGTTTCCAATGTCTTTGTTTATAAGTTCCATGATAATATGCTCCATGGCCTTGCAGATAAGGCTTGTCAGACTGATGGGATGGTAGTTTCCGGGATCCAAGGTGGATCCCCCCTTGTGGAGTGGGATAACTGTAGCTCTGCGCCACTCAGTGGACACAAAACCTGAGGTGAGGCTATGATTAAACATGACACTTAGGTGAGGTGCCAGTTCATATTGTAGTTCATGTAGTACACAGCCCAGGATGTCATCTGGTCCCATGGATGCCGTATTCTTAGCTTTGGAGAGTGCGTTTTTTACCTGTGTGGCCATTATTACCAGAATTTGGCAATCTTCTGGTATTGAGATGGGCCATTTAGGGGGTGAGAGGGGAGTGAAGTTGGCACTGAATCGATCTGCCAGGATATTGGCAATATCCTTGGGATCAGTATATTTAATGCCATTCTGTTTAAGCTCAGAGCAGATCTGAGCATTGCCATTTAGATTCTTGACATAGTTATAGAATGCCTTGTGGTTGTCTTTGGAATCTTTGGCAATTTTATTTTCATAACTAGCTTTGGAGGATTTTATGAGGGATCTCAGTTTCTTACTGAGGCTGGTAAGGGAGTTTTTTGCATCCTGGGATTTTCCTCTTTTCTGCAACAGTTTCTTCCTTTTGTTGTAAAGTTTGTTTATGGCAGGGGACCACCAGATTGGCTTCCTTTTTTGGTTGAGAGCATCTTGGTTCTATTTGGGATGGCACGATTCATGCATGAGTGGATGTGCTTGTACAGTGCCTTAGTGTAGGATTCAGCAGTTGAACTTTCAGTTCCCGTCTGCATGGGTGTCATGAAGTTTGTCACTTCTGACTTGAGTAGCATGAAGTTGGCTTTGGAGAAGTTTTTTATGGAGGTTTCCTTACTGGGGGGTGGGGGTGGGATGTGGATGTTAAGGGTGATTAGCTTATGGTCAGTCCTGACTACTGAGGGGGTGACTATAGGTGTGGAGCATCGATTTTCCATGTTGGTAATGACCAGGTCTAGGATACTGGAGCCCCTGGTGGGACTATGGATTAGTTGATCCAGGGCGTTGGAATTTATGAATTCCAAGAACTGTTGGGCAAAGGTGTTGGTACATGAGTCGTTTTCCCAGTTAATGGCAGGGTAGTTAAAATCACCCAGTATTAGGGTGTTTGGTTCTATCTTAATATTTTCCAGTATGTTTAGAAAGGTGTAGTGAGAATCTTGGGGTACATTGTTCATCCCTCCATGTCACACATACATGGCTCATCCTTCCCCGTGACACATACATGGCTCATCCCTCCCTGTGACACATACATCGCTCACCCCTCCCTGTGATGCATACATTGTTCATCCCTCCTTGTGACACATACATGGCTCAGCCCTCCCTGTGACACATACATTGCTCATCCCTCCCTGTGACACATACATCACTCATCCCTCTCTGTGACACATACATTATTTATCCCTCCCTGTGACACATATATCGTTCATCTCTCCTTGTGACACATACATCGCTCATCCCTCTCTGTGACACATACATCATTCATCCCTCTCTGTGACACATACATCGCTCATCCCTCCCTGTGACGCATACATCGTTCATCCCTCCCTGTGACACATACATGGCTCAGCCCTCCCTGTGACACATACATCATTCATCCCTCCTTCTGACACATACATCATTCATCCCTTCCCTGTTACACATGCATTTGCTATCCTGTACCTCACACAAGCAGCATCTCTTTATTTTGTCTGGCACATGCAGATATGAAGAATTTGAAGACTCCCTTGACATATACACTCATGCAGCATGTTATGCACTACTTTGACATGTGCTTGCATGCTTCTGCCCAGTACATGATACATGCAGCATTCAATCTATACAGTTGCTGTCTTTTCAAATGTACAACATCTGTCCACTGCTGTTGTACCCAGGCATGCAGTAGCTACTCGCTCCCTAACAGATGTAACATCTGCCCACTTTTCTGGCACTTACATTATTTATCTACTATCCCTGATACATACAGATATACATCTGTCCACTCCCTTGCTGCATGCACAGGGATAGCATCTTCTCATTTCTCTGACACTTGTGGCACCTGCCACTGCATGACGTGTGTGTGTGTGTGTGTGTGTGTGTGTGTGTGTGTGTGTGTGTGTGTGTGTGTGTGTGTGTGTGTGTGTGTGTGTGTGTGTGTGTGTGTGTGTGTGTGTGTGTGTGTGTGTGTGTGTGTGTGTGTGTGTGTGTGTGTGTGTGCGTGTGTGTGTAGCTTGTGCTTATTCCCATGACACTTCTATAATTCCAGTGAAAATCACACTGTTTAGTCACTTTGTGAAATCTTGTCCTTTAAGTGTAGAGGTTTATATGTCTCAAATTTTTTTATTTATTTATGTATGATACAAAACTAATGGACTTATTTTTCTGTGGGCTTTGGAGAGATAAGTTGAATTATGGTAAAAGAGGAGTTTTGTACCAGGTATGGTATATTCAGTTTTATTTTTAATTTGTCCACTGAGGAAAAGGCAAAAGGAAGTTGACCCAGAATTGACAATTTTGTTAAAAGCTAACTATGATAATGTTTTTCTTTGGGGGGGGGGGGTGGACTGGACATGGTTTTGGTAAAAAGAGCTATGCTAGATTAATGTAATCAGAGTCTACTGAGATGTAGAAAAAAACATTCATCACTAGAATATGAGTTCTATTGACCTTTTAAAAGAGATGACAGTGGTTTAAAACCATTTTGTATATGCTACACATTTAAAGGGTGGAAAAGTCTAAGGAATGAAAGGCATAAGTTAAGGCATGATGTTAGTTAAAAATATGAATTTATGTAAGGGTTTACATGGTGGCTTGGATTCCTTTAAAGGTTGGTATGCTGTATAAATGTGTAGATGAAAGGAAATGAGAAATTTGAGAAGGTGAAACTTGGGACCATGTTCTTTTTTTCTTTTTAGTCAAACAAATGGGCAAAAAATGTATAGGCTTTACTAAAATGTAACCTGGAGAAAATCACAATTGATAAAATTTAGACTATTTAGATTAAGATTTGGTTATTTGTGATTACTGAAACAGGAATTGGGGAAGGCATTAACTCTTGTTATTTAGTGCATTAAGAGTGGATTTGTAGGTACATGTTTGTATTATATAATGTAGGGATGAATGGAGACATCTGTAATAAAACTCACTTTTGTAAAAACAGAGAAATTGTGTCAGTGTTCTTCTTTGGACTGTTATACTATATGCCTCTATCAATAAAAGCTTCTTACTGTCCTTCCCACAAGTGCTATAGGAATTTTAACATTCACGTAAGCTAACAGTCTGAGTAGAATGAACCTTCCTTTAATGCCTGAGCTGATGTAATCTACCTTGGGAATACAGCACCCCTTATTGCTTCATTATAGTGTCAGTACTGGTATGTGAATCCAAGTACCTGGTATGGCTATAGAAACCATAAACTTCTGATCTTCCAGTCATCATAGGCATGCACACTGCCTGCAGAGCCAGTGGCACTGACATAACAATACATCATAGACATGCACTCTGCCTGCAGAGCCATTGACACTGACATAGCAATGCATCATAAGCATGCACACTGCCTACAGAGCCAGTGACACTGACATAACAATGCATCATAGGTATGCACACCACCTGTAGAGCCATTGACACTGACATAACAATCCATCATAGACATGCACACTGCCTGCAGAGCCAGTGACACTGACATAACAATCCATCATAGACATGCACACCTCCTACAGAGCCAGTGACACTGACATAACAATGCATCATAGGCATGCACACCACCTACAGAGCCAGTGATGCTGACATAACAATGCATCATAGGCATGCACACTGCCTGCAGAGCCTGTGACGCTGACATAACAATGCATCATAGGCATGCACACTGCCTGCAGAGCCAGTGACGCTGACATAACAATCCATCATAGACATGCACACTGCCTACAGAGCCAGTGACACTGACATAACAATGCATCATAGGCATGCACACTGCCTGCAGAGCCTGTGACGCTGACATAACAATGCATCATAGGCATGCATACTGCCTGCAGAGCCAGTGACACTGACATAACAATGGTAAGTATACATGAAGCAGCCCTGTAATGCATGCACACATGTAGCACCTCCCTCTCTGTCTGCTACATGAAACATTTTCCAATCTGCCTGGTATATGCAAACTCACATATACTTATGCAGTATCTGTCTGCTGTCTTAGTATACAGCACCTGTCAGTCCTCTGATACACACAGCATCTTTACAGCCCTACTGCAGACATACATGCATTAACCCATTCTTTTGACACATTTATTTATTTACTCAGTGTTATCAAACATGCAACATTCACCTACTTAGCTGACACATGCACCATGTCTGCTTCTGTCACAGGCATACAAGCATGTGCCCATCCTTTGGACAGATACGTTCAGCTAATCATATACATCATGCAGAATTCATCTACTTTCATGACACATGTATCATTTATGTGATGTATATGAGCTTGTCAGCAGAAGTTACAATGTCAGTCTCACAGGTTCTACAATTACACATCAACATGCAATTTCTCAGACTGCAACAGCTCAGTCCCAACAACACAAACTCTGCCCTTGCATTCAGCATAACAGAGCAGCAGAAACTCAATATCTTTGGCTGGGGGCACACACCCATGAACTCTATGATCACATAGCACTAGGGAAGGGAGAACCTTTCTAAAACAGTCACCAGTGATCTTGGGCAAGCTGCCTGTTTCAGTTTAATATGAGTGAGAAAGATATTTCCAAGCTTTGTGTTTGGGAAGACACAGTATTTCTAGTCTTACAGTCCTACCATCACAAATTCAGTCCTCAGACTGGACATTTTTTGAGCAGCACTGTGGTGCAGTTGTTACTGTTACTGCCTCTTACTTTTAGTGTCCAAAGTTTTGTCCTGTCTTACTGTCTTGAGTTTGTGTGTTTTCCTTATATGCATGAGGCTTTCCTTTAAGTATTTCCCCTTCTTCCCGACTCCCAAAGACACCCTGCATAAGTCTGTCTGGCTATTCTGTGCTACTGCTGTCTATGTCTTTCACCCTAGATTGTTATCCAGACAGGTTGTAAACAGAAGTGTAGAAATGGCCAATAGATCACTGTTAGAAATATCCATACTAGTTTTATGCATTGTTTAGGCCAAACCATAATACTAATATCTACCTGAATTAGTTTGTCCTTCATTTAAGCCAACAGAAGATTACATTACACTACAGAATGTGACTGCAGATAGAAACTAAAGTGTGCTCCACACCAGAAGTATAGCCCTCACTAGTGAGATCTGACCACAAATGAATCACCCTGGATATACACATCCCACCTCCACCACCAACACAAAAGACTACAGTGAAAAACTTCTCAAAAGCCGACTTTACACTTCTTAAGACTGAGATGGTATCCTTTAATCCCACTGGGCAAGTGGAAACCACATCCCACAATGCTGAATCCTTCACAAATGCTTTCTACGGACATCTCCAAGAATGCATGGATCATGCAATCCCAAATAAAACCAAGGCCCTCTCCACCAAGGGCAGGTGTCCTGTCTGGTGGACCCCAGCCATAAACAAATTGTATAACAAAAGAAGGAAGCTACTGCACGACAGAGCAAAATCCCATAAAGAGAAGGCATCTCTGATCAGCACTAGTGCCGGAGTCATGGCCTTAAACTAAATGCCAAAAAATGTATAGTCATCCCCTTTGGGAAAAACAAAGTAAAACAAATAAAGCCAGCAGCTGTTGGTACCAAAGTACAAATAATTTATTACATAATAACTGAGAGACAAATCCCTCAGATGTCAGATATACAGTACAGACCGGTTTCGGCTCGACAGAGCCTTCCTCAGTGTAAAGAATTATTAAATGTCTGCTCACAAAGGCTCCAAACACAGTATATATATTAGCAAAAACCAATCACAATAAGTAATTAGCCAATCATGATTAACAAGTCACAATTGGTCATTAAGACCAGGTGGAAACATTGCCCCAAGTTTTATTATCCATTTCCTCTCCTTAGAAGTCAACAATTCATGCCACTTTGTTTTATCCTGACATTTACCCTTGATATAATCAATAATGCAAAACATAAAACTAGCTGTGGTATGTTTTAGACTATGCTTATATAGTGCATTATTACTACGCTTGTTTTAATGTCACTGATGTGTTCACCAATTCTAAGACGGAATGCCCTAGAGGTCTGGCCAACATAAAGCATAGAACAGGTACAGGTCACTAAATATATAACCCACCCAGAACTGCAGTTGGCCCAAAAATTGATCTCAAAGATGTCAGGTGTATTCTGACTGCTAAATTCCCCAGTACGTGAAACTTTATTACAAAATTTACAGTGGCCATATGGAAAACATCCAACCACTGGAGCCCCTGTAAAAGTTGATTGAGTATAAACTTTGGAATCAGGCAAAGACTTCTTATAGTGACTCAAATGTGACCCAATAGTGCGTCCCCTTCTGAAAGAAAAAGAACATCTGTCCCTAAGAAGATTATGCAATCTGTTATCCACCAAAAGAATGTTCCAATGTCTATCAATAATTTTCATAAAGCCTCGAGTATTGCGTCCATAAGAAGTAACTAACCTGAGCGGTTGCTGCAACCCATCTCGGTTATGATCTTTATAACGCAATAAATCAGTTCTGTTAAATTTTGAAGCCCACTGTTTAGCCATATATATTGTCCCTGAGCGATACCCCTATCCTTAAATCTGGCCAAGTCATCACTAGTCTTAGCATAAGACTCTTGGTTGGAACAAATTCTCCTAGCTCGTAAAAATTGAGACTTGGGAATATTCCGGATGATATGTTGTGGGTGGAAGCTGGTGGCATGCAATAAAGAATTATACTCTGGAAATTTCCTGAATAGGGTAGTAGAAAGAGTATTGTCCATATTCCTATGAATTTCAACATCCAAAAAAATTATTTTGCACCTGTCAAAACTTATCTTAAATTCAATACCCCATATGTTGTTATTAAGATAATCAAGAAATTCCATAAGATACTTGTCATCAGCCTTCCACACCAACCAACAATCATCCAGATATCGACGCCACATATCCATTTCACACATGTAGATGTTATGGCTGGCGTCATAAATTATAATCTCCTCGATATATGCCATAAACAAATCTGCATAAATGGGTGCAAAAGATGCACCCATAGCAGTTCCTTTAGTTTGCCAAAAGCATTTATTCTGATAATAGAAAATATTGCTAGTTAGCACATATTCCGTGAGACAAACCAGAAAGGTATTAAAGCCTGGTTTGTATAAATCAGATCTGACCAACCAATATTCTAATGCTTGTAGGCCTGCCCAATGTGGAATATTGGTATAGAGGGACGTAATATCAAGGGTACATAATAGCCATTCGGGCTCCAATTGAATATCACCAATAATATCCAAAAATTGTGTGGTGTCTTGGATTCGAGCTCTAATCAACCCTAATAAAGGTTTTAAATAGAAAGTCAGATATTCCGATAAGGGTTCCGTCAAGGACCCATGTCCAGAAACAATTGGTCGGCCAGGGGGATTACTAACATTTTTGTGTATTTTGGGAAGCATATAGAGATATTGTTTCTTGGGGGACGACACCATCAATTGTTCCTTGGTAGCCTGTTGGATTATACCCTCCTCCACTGCTGATGTGAGAAACTCATCAATCTTACGCTTTAAATTAGAGGATGGATCCAAAGGCATGGCCATATAGTGGTCTCTATTCCCCAACTGTCTGATAGCCTCCTGATCATAAGAATCTTTATCCTGAATCACCACAGCCCCACCTTTATCTGACTGTGTAATCACAACATTTTTATTTTGAGCTAACTCATCCAAACTACACACTTCATCCCTGGATAAATTGTTGTAAGACAGAGGAAAATCCTTATAGTGATAGTGTAGATCATATAATACATTCCTTTGAAAAACACCCACCAATTGAGTCATAGGTGGACTAAAAGACGATTTCTTAAATCTAAACTCATGAGATTTATCACTATCACTATCAGCAAATAACAGTTTTAGATTTAATAATCTGCAAAAGTTAACCACATCCAAGGCTAAAGACTGTTCAGGTACAAAAAAACCCGGGACAAAGTTCAATCCTTTATTTAGTAATAAACTCTGTGTAGTAGTTAACTCAATAGAAGAAATGTTGTGAACATTGGAATGGACCATTACTGTGCTGTCATCAGTTTCAATAATGCCTCCATGCTTTGTTTTGGCGTATCCTTTCCTATGTTTCTGCCCCTCGTCTGTAAGTCGGGAAGGGTGTGACAAATTGTCACGTTTGCATTTGGCAAAGCATCTGACTGGTTCTCCTCAAGTTCCCCTTCTGTATTGGATGAATTTTCATCACCTGAAGTAAAATTAGAAGATTCAGAAGTATTCTTAAGAATAGATTTAGGTCTTTTTCTTTTTGGGGTAGAAAATCTCTTAATCCCCTATCATACTCTCCAGGTACCCTAAACGAAACATTTTTGGAGCTATCAAAAGGTTTGCCCTTTTCATAGTCCCCAACATCTCTAAAAAATTTTTTAATCTTCCTCTCTTTAAGTACCAATTCCATCTTGGAGAGATCTGATGTAAGTTTTTTAATCTGTGTTGAAAAAGAATCACAAGTTTCAAACTTGCTAGCATCAACACATATTGTTTCCAGATCTTTAACCCCTTTCTGTACTTTCCGTTCATAAAAAGCTGTTAATGCATCAACAAACTTAGAACTAGCCAACTGTTGAACCTGTCCCCAATCTTCCAATAGTTTATCGTCAATATCAGAGACCAAAGGTTGCACCTTAACTCTAAGGCCCCGTGGGGTGATGTTTACGTTGATATGCTTTAAATAAACGTAAGTGCCAGACATTAGTCCTGACCATTCTCATGTTTTTACTGAGTAAACCAAAAAACATATCACATTCACTATTAGACGTACTAGAAGAAGGAACACGTGTAGAACCCAATGGACCCAAGCCAAAACCGATAAATCATCCATATCGGATGCTAACCCCTGAATAAGGGTGATAATGCCATGATTTGATGCAAAGGACTTGACACTCAAAAAGATTTTATATATATATGTTCTTTATAAATCACCACTATTACCATACAACCACCACACCAGCATCAGAATAACCAGGGGTATCCACCAATACAGTCAACAACACTTCATTGATATAAGGTTTAGACTCGTTCATATACCAAAACAACCAAAAAAACCTAATACCATAAACAGTCATGAAGCACATAATTTTGGGCTTCACACTGTGTATAGGTTTAATGAATATAAACATTCATTGGTCTATACAAATACAATAAACAGCCAAAAATCAAAATAATACACTGCGTATTTGCATAGGCAAAATATGTTGAAATGCAATGAACAAATAAGTCCAAAACCCTAATTCAAATATCAGAAAATAAAAAAAAATAAAAAAGAACCCCAAAATTTACTGAGATGTGATAGTAAAGTGGTCAAAATAATATATATATACATATATATATATATATATGTATGTGAACCGAGTCCAATGCACAAAAAATGGTAAAAGTAATCAAAGCAATATAGGCACAAAAAGTAAATGACCCTGAAATATAAGTCATCCAAACACATACCTCCCCTACTTATCCTACCGATTCAATATCAACCCCATCAATTTAAAAATGATGGATGTAATATTATTAAGAATAATTGCCCAACACCATAGACCAAATGTCCAATCAAAATGATCTGAGTATGGCTGAAGAGAACCAGAAAATGGAACATACGACAAGCACAGCAAAAAGTCCAAACAGCATATGTGCATATATCCTAACAACTTGAAAAGTATAAATAATAACATCTAATGAAAAGTTAATACTCAATAACCACTATAAAATAATACACATATGAAAAGGACTACTAAATATAACATGTGCATGTTAGAATATAGATTTTCTTAACCTCAAAAAAATATGAGGAATCAACCTATTGAGAAATTACACACAAATAAGCAAGCAAATTCAACTCTCCCAGAGCCACAAAAATAGCATACATACAGGGATAACTGTTGCATATAACCTATTGCAAAAATGCGAAAATGCAAACACTAAACAAGTTCACCTCTCTCAAGGCCACAATAGTCCAAAGTCCAATGTTCGATATCCTGAAATCACAAAAACCATACTATATCACGTATGTATAAAGCATGGGGCGATCCACGAACGACGGCGAAACATCACCAAATGAAGGAAATCCTAAGATAGTCCATAAACATACTTCACAGTCCACGTCAGGAATAATACGCCGAACATCCAGCGATATACCTTTAAAAGACCGCTAGCAAACTAGCGTGAATCTCGGTGAATAAGGCACAAAGCCTTAAGAAACACACCGAAAATCCAACTATACACCTCTCCAAGTGAACGCTGAAGTCCTGGCTTGCCTCTTCGTGATAATACAGTCACACAAACTGAAAGCAAGCCGGAAATAAAGTGGCGTATATCCGGAAATGCATCCACCGGCAAAAAATCACCACCCAGTGATAAATATGTTGAAAGCCTTCATGTACTGACAAAAATTCACAAAATATAGCTAAAATAGCTAACGGAAATCAACGGAAGTCCCCAGCATCCAAAACAAGTAACCAAAAGTCCAAAAAGGATGCACGAAAGACCGCTGCACGGCAAAGAACATGACAAAGCCAAACAAATAAAGCCAGCAGCTGTTGGTACCAAAGTACAAATAATTTATTACATAATAACTGAGAGACAAATCCCTCAGATGTCAGATATACAGTACAGACCGGTTTCGGCTCGACAGAGCCTTCCTCAGTGTAAAGAATTTTTAAATGTCTGCTCACAAAGGCTCCAAACACAGTATATATATTAGCAAAAACCAATCACAATAAGTAATTAGCCAAACATGATTAACAAGTCACAATTGGTCATTAAGACCAGGTGGAAACATTGCCCCAAGCGGTCTTTCGTGCATCCTTTTTGGACTTTTGGTTACTTGTTTTGGATGCTGGGGACTTCCGTTGGTTTCCGTTAGCTATTTTAGCTATATTTTGTGAATTTTTGTCAGTACATGAAGGCTTTCAACATATTTATCACTGGGTGGTGATTTTTTGCCGGTGGATGCATTTCCGGATATACGCCACTTTATTTCCGGCTTGCTTTCAGTTTGTGTGACTGTATTATCACGAAGAGGCAAGCCAGGACTTCAGCGTTCACTTGGAGAGGTGTATAGTTGGATTTTCGGTGTGTTTCTTAAGGCTTTGTGCCTTATTCACGAGATTCACGCTAGTTTGCTAGCGGTCTTTTAAAGGTATATCGCTGGATGTTCGCGATATTCCTGACGTGGACTGTGAAGTATGTTTATGGACTATCTTAGGATTTCCTTCATTTGGTGATGTTTCGTCTGTGGATCGCCCCATGCTTTATACATACGTGATATAGTATGGTTTTTGTGATTTCAGGATATCGAACATTGGACTTTGGACTATTGTGGCCTTGAGAGAGGTGAACTTGTTTAGTGTTTGCATTTTCGCATTTTTGCAATAGGTTATATGCAACAGTTATCCCTGTATGTATGCTATTTTTGTGGCTCTGGGAAAGTTGAATTTGCTTGCTTATTTGTGTGTAATTTCTCAATAGGTTGATTCCTCATATATTTTTTTGAGGTTAAGAAAATCTATATTCTAACATGCACATGTTATATTTAGTAGTCCTTTTCATATGTGTATTATTTTATAGTGGTTATTGAGTATTAACTTTTCATTAGATGTTATTATTTATACTTTTCAAGTTGTTAGGATATATGCACATATGCTGTTTGGACTTTTTGCTGTGCTTGTCGTATGTTCCATTTTCTGGTTCTCTTCAGCCATACTCAGATCATTTTGATTGGACATTTGGTCTATGGTGTTGGGCAATTATTCTTAATAATATTACATCCATCATTTTTAAATTGATGGGGTTGATATTGAATCGGTAGGATAAGTAGGGGAGGTATGTGTTTGGATGACTTATATTTCAGGGTCATTTACTTTTTGTGCCTATATTGCTTTGATTACTTTTACCATTTTTTGTGCATTGGACTCGGTTCACATACATATATATATATATATATATATGTATATATATATTATTTTGACCACTTTACTATCACATCTCAGTAAATTTTGGGGTTCTTTTTTATTTTTTATTTTCTGATATTTGAATTAGGGTTTTGGACTTATTTGTTCATTGCATTTCAACATATTTTGCCTATGCAAATACGCAGTGTATTATTTTGATTTTTGGCTGTTTATTGTATTTGTATAGACCAATGAATGTTTATATTCATTAAACCTATACACAGTGTGAAGCCCAAAATTATGTGCTTCATGACTGTTTATGGTATTAGGTTTTTTTGGTTGTTTTGGTATATGAACGAGTCTAAACCTTATATCAATGAAGTGTTGTTGACTGTATTGGTGGATACCCCTGGTTATTCTGATGCTGGTGTGGTGGTTGTATGGTAATAGTGGTGATTTATAAAGAACATATATATATATAATTTTTTTGAGTGATCAAGTCCTTTGCATCAAATCATGGCATTATCACCCCTTATTCAGGGGTTAGCATCCGATATGGATGATTTATCGGTTTTTGGCTTGGGTCCATTGGGTTCTACACGTGTTCCTTCTTCTAGTACATCTAATAGTGAATGTGATATGTTTTTTGGTTTACTCAGTAAAAACATGAGAATGGTCAGGACTAATGTCTGGCACTTACGTTTATTTAAAGCATATCAACGTAAAAACATCACCCCACGGGGCCTTAGAGTTAAGGTGCAACCTTTGGTCTCTGATATTGACGATAAACTATTGGAAGATTGGGGACAGGTTCAACAGTTGGCTAGTTCTAAGTTTGTTGATGCATTAACAGCTTTTTATGAACGGAAAGTACAGAAAGGGGTTAAAGATCTGGAAACAATATGTGTTGATGCTAGCAAGTTTGAAACTTGTGATTCTTTTTCAACACAGATTAAAAAACTTACATCAGATCTCTCCAAGATGGAATTGGTACTTAAAGAGAGGAAGATTAAAAAATTTTTTAGAGATGTTGGGGACTATGAAAAGGGCAAACCTTTTGATAGCTCCAAAAATGTTTCGTTTAGGGTACCTGGAGAGTATGATAGGGGGATTAAGAGATTTTCTACCCCAAAAAGAAAAAGACCTAAATCTATTCTTAAGAATACTTCTGAATCTTCTAATTTTACTTCAGGTGATGAAAATTCATCCAATACAGAAGGGGAACTTGAGGAGAACCAGTCAGATGCTTTGCCAAATGCAAAACGTGACAATTTGTCACACCCTTCCGCCGCACTTACAGACGAGGGGGGCGGAAACATAGGAAAGGATACGCCAAAACAAAGCATGGAGGCATTATTGAAACTGATGACAGCACAGTAATGGTCCATTCCAATGTTCACAACATTTCTTCTACTGAGTTAACTACTACACAGAGTTTATTACTAAATAAAGGATTGAACTTTGTCCCGGGTTTTTTTGTACCTGAACAGTCTTTAGCCTTGGATGTGGTTAACTTTTGCAGATTATTAAATCTAAAACTGTTATTTGCTGATAGTGATAGTGATAAATCTCATGAGTTTAGATTTAAGAAATCGTCTTTTAGTCCACCTATGACTCAATTGGTGGGTGTTTTTCAAAGGAATGTATTATATGATCTACACTATCACTATAAGGATTTTCCTCTGTCTTACAACAACTTATCCAGGGATGAAGTGTGTAGTTTGGATGAGTTAGCTCAAAATAAAAATGTTGTGATTACACAGTCAGATAAAGGTGGGGCTGTGGTGATTCAGGATAAAGATTCTTATGATCAGGAGGCTATCAGACAGTTGGGGAATAGAGACCACTATATGGCCATGCCTTTGGATCCATCCTCTAATTTAAAGCGTAAGATTGATGAGTTTCTCACATCAGCAGTGGAGGAGGGTATAATCCAACAGGCTACCAAGGAACAATTGATGGTGTCGTCCCCCAAGAAACAATATCTCTATATGCTTCCCAAAATACACAAAATGTTAGTAATCCCCCTGGCCGACCAATTGTTTCTGGACATGGGTCCTTGACGGAACCCTTATCGGAATATCTGACTTTCTATTTAAAACCTTTATTAGGGTTGATTAGAGCTCGAATCCAAGACACCACACAATTTTTGGATATTATTGGTGATATTCAATTGGAGCCCGAATGGCTATTATGTACCCTTGATATTACGTCCCTCTATACCAATATTCCACATTGGGCAGGCCTACAAGCATTAGAATATTGGTTGGTCAGATCTGATTTATACAAACCAGGCTTTAATACCTTTCTGGTTTGTCTCACGGAATATGTGCTAACTAGCAATATTTTCTATTATCAGAATAAATGCTTTTGGCAAACTAAAGGAACTGCTATGGGTGCATCTTTTGCACCCATTTATGCAGATTTGTTTATGGCATATATCGAGGAGATTATAATTTATGACGCCAGCCATAACATCTACATGTGTGAAATGGATATGTGGCGATATCTGGATGATTGTTGGTTGGTGTGGAAGGCTGATGACAAGTATCTTATGGAATTTCTTGATTATCTTAATAACAACATATGGGGTATTGAATTTAAGATAAGTTTTGACAGGTGCAAAATAATTTTTTTGGATGTTGAAATTCATAGGAATATGGACAATACTCTTTCTACTACCCTATTCAGGAAATTTCCAGAGTATAATTCTTTATTGCATGCCACCAGCTTCCACCCACAACATATCATCCGGAATATTCCCAAGTCTCAATTTTTACGAGCTAGGAGAATTTGTTCCAACCAAGAGTCTTATGCTAAGACTAGTGATGACTTGGCCGCCAGATTTAAGGATAGGGGGTATCGTTCAGGGACAATATATATGGCTAAACAGTGGGCTTCAAAATTTAACAGAACTGATTTATTGCGTTATAAAGATCATAACCGAGATGGGTTGCAGCAACCGCTCAGGTTAGTTACTTCTTATGGACGCAATACTCGAGGCTTTATGAAAATTATTGATAGACATTGGAACATTCTTTTGGCGGATAACAGATTGCACAATCTTCTTAGGGACAGATGTTCTTTTTCTTTCAGAAGGGGACGCACTATTGGGTCACATTTGAGTCACTATAAGAAGTCTTTGCCTGATTCCAAAGTTTATACTCAATCAACTTTTACAGGGGCTCCAGTGGTTGGATGTTTTCCATGTGGCCACTGTAAATTTTGTAATAAAGTTTCACGTACTGGGGAATTTAGCAGTCAGAATACACCTGACATCTTTGAGATCAATTTTTGGGCCAACTGCAGTTCTGGGTGGGTTATATATTTAGTGACCTGTACCTGTTCTGCGTTTTATGTTGGCCAGACCTCTAGGGCATTCCGTCTTAGAATTGGTGAACACATCAGTGACATTAAAAACAAGCGTAGTAATAATGCACTATATAAGCATAGTCTAAAACATACCACAGCTAGTTTTATGTTTTGCATTATTGATTATATCAAGGGTAAATGTCAGGATAAAACAAAGTGGCATGAATTGTTGACTTCTAAGGAGAGGAAATGGATAATAAAACTTGGGGCAATGTTTCCACCTGGTCTTAATGACCAATTGTGACTTGTTAATCATGATTGGCTAATTACTTATTGTGATTGGTTTTTGCTAATATATATACTGTGTTTGGAGCCTTTGTGAGCAGACATTTAAAAATTCTTTACACTGAGGAAGGCTCTGTCGAGCCGAAACCGGTCTGTACTGTATATCTGACATCTGAGGGATTTGTCTCTCAGTTATTATGTAATAAATTATTTGTACTTTGGTACCAACAGCTGCTGGCTTTATTTGTTTGGCTTTGTCATGTTCTTTGCCATGCAGCGGTCTTTTGTGCATCCTTTTTGGACTTTTTGAAAAACAAAGTACCCACAAATTATCACATAGACAGTAACCCACTGAGTACGGAAAAGCTACGTTCTCTCATAAAAACATCCAAGGCCAACTTTGAGAGAAAATCGCTATGGACATTAAAGATAACCACAAGGCCTTCTTCTGCTATGTTAGAAACCTGGGTGGAAACCCTCAGATATGCTCACAGTTAGTTCACAATGATAAAAAATACACTGAACCCACAGATATTGCCAACATTCTGGCAGACAGGTTCAGTGCAAATTTCTCCCCTCCCTCACCCCCAAAAGAAGAAATACTTATCCCAGCTGAATGTAACCTCCCTGTCATCTCAGATGTCCAGGTGAGAACCGCCCTCAGCAAAGCTAAAAACACAGCATCAATGGGACCTGACGGTATCCCGGGTTGCATGCTACGTGAACTCCAAGAGGAGATAAACCCGCACATAAAAATGCTATTTAACCTTAGCCTTACTACAGGATATGTACCTGAACACTGGCGTACAGCAACAGTGGTCCCACTTCACAAAGGAGGCACCTCTACAGACCCTGGTAACTACCGCCCCATAAGCTTAACCAGCCTGGTCTGCAAAGCTATGGAAAGAATCATTATGGAACTCATAAACAGAGACATTGGGGACCTACAGACACTTGATCCCACCCAGTTCGGCTTTGTAAAGGGCAGATCCTGCCTTTTGAACCTGGCTGACTTTTTCGAAACAGTCACTAGAGCCATTGATGAGGGCAAAGCAGTCCATACAGCCTACCTGGACTTGGCTAAAGCTTTCGACACAATACCCCACTCAGGCATCATAGACAAGCTCAACAGCTTAAATGTAAATCCATATGTCACAAGATGGGTTGCAAACTGGCTAAAGGATAGAACCCATAAAGTCAAAATTGCTGGAGCCATGTCAGACTCAAAGCCAGTCACAAGTGGTGTCCCACAGGGCTCTGTCCTGGGACCCCTCTTGTTCAGCATTTATTTCTCAGATGTGAAAGCAAACATGGGAGGGTTGTGGCTGACAAAGTTCGCAGATGACTGCAAACTAGGCGCCATAGTCAATACACCAGCTGACACATACATCCTACAGAAAGGCCTCACTGAAATGGACAACTGGTGCCGGAGTCATGGCCTTAAACTAAATGCCAAAAAATGTATAGTCATCCCCTTTGGGAAAAACAAAGTACCCACAAATTATCACATAGACAGTAACCCACTGAGTACGGAAAAAGTAATCAGAGACCTGGGGACCCAAGTCGATAGTGACCTCTCATTTGACACCCATGTTGCCAAAGTGGTTAGAAAGACTTTCTATCTTGCCCACCTTATCATGAAGGGATTCACATCCAGATCAAAGGAGGTCATTGTACCCCTATACTCCTCCCTTATCAGGCCCATGATTGAGTACAATGCCCCATTTGGTATGTACCTCACACGGCACTTGCAACAGCTGGAGAGACCCCAAAAGTACCTCGCCAAGAGGATCAAGGGTCTCCAACATATGTCATATGCTGCCAGACTAAAGAAACTCCAGCTCTATTCAGTAGCATACCACCTACTCAGAGGTGATCTGTGCCTGACGTGCAAGGCCATGTCCAATCAGGAATTGATGGACATGCTCCACCTCAAAAAATCCAAATCCATCAGAACCACGAGAGCTAAAGATTTAAACCTCAGCACAAATATGAATAGGACATGCTGGAGGGACAGATTCATAACCCAGAGGCTTCCCATACTCTGGAACAGAATCCCAGTTCATGTTAGGCAGAGCCCCTCACTGACTCTTTTCAAGAGAAATCTTGACGAGTGGATGGGAGATCGTAGGTTTACCCTGGGGGTCATCTCTGTGTCACTACTAGACAGAGGCACAGTAAACTAATTCTATTATGTAAGGGGGTCTTCACTGTGTCACTACTAGACAGAGGCACAGTATTCTAAATCTATTCTGTACACTTTTGTACCATTACATGGGGTGGCGAAAGCCACATCACTATGGCTAGGCTTATAAATGCCCCAGGGCAGATAGCCTAGTACTAAACTATGAAACTATGAAACTATATCTGAAGTTCTCATTTGGGTCCTTCTAACACATAGTTACTTCCTCCTCCTACTCTGTGTTATCAAACCTTTGCTAGCTATCCCATACCCTCTTGAAGTTTTCTGTAAATTTACAACCTATTATTTACTCAAGAAGTATATTCCAAGGTCCTTCTAGTTTCTACCTGAGAAAATACTTTATCAGGTCTATATTAAAGAGAGCATCATTCAAGCTGCATCTGATTACTCTACCTCCATCTTTTCCCCTTGTGTCTCAGTTTAATCCCATTAGTTTTCCAAAATAGCTTCTTGTGTAGCTTTATCATACCTGTCTACTGTCCACTGAAAGCAAGTTCTCTTTCCTCTTCATGCTGATGGTACTTTTGGCCTTTGTTTGGATACTTTTGAGTTGGCTTTTCATCCTTTTTCTTGTAGGCTCTCCAGAAAATGCACAAATTGCTCCAGATGTGACCTTATTAATTTGCAGTGCACTATAACATCCCTAACCCTGGAGTCTGAGCCCTGCAGAATAGGGCTAAGCACTTTGTCAGCTCTTTCTGCAGCACTTTCTATGAGTGACTGTTGGTCCAGAGCCTGTTTGAAGATCACTGTTAAGTTTGTTTGAGCCTTTGTCTCTCCTACTTTATCATAACCTAACTTGTATGTTCATAAGTTCATAGATACACACTAGGCAACCAATTTCCCTCATTAATAATCAAACCCTGTACCTCTTGTCAGTGAGGTATACACCTTATCAATTATGCAAAGGCTCAATCTATGTGACCACCATGTTGTGTATAAAATGAAAACCTTGTAGTTATCTGAACTTTACCTTAGTTGCCATCTCTCTGTCCTCCCTAGAAGATGTCTAGGTCTCTTTTCAGATTTTTACCTCTATCCAGAGCTGTGGCCTCAATTTTTTTGTGCCAGTTTTAAATTAGTCCAATCATTGGATCCCCTACCAATGTATCCAGGTTGAATACGTTGAGTAATAAAAGCCCTAGCACTGACCCTTGTGGCAGTCCATTGGGCACTTCTCTCACTACAGGCAGCCTCCTCTAACAATTACCCTCTGAATTCTTCCTCACAGGTTTTCCTTCATCCAGCTCCTAGTCCTTCCATCTCACTGATTAGTCATTAATATGTTACTAAGTTAAAGACTGTACTAAAACTCAGATAGACTACATCCTGATTGCACATCCACTTGTACCCCCCAGGTAGTGTTACTGTTACCAGGTCATGGACTGGAGGTTCTTCTTTGCGGTAAAGTCATGCAAATATGGTCCTGAAACTGGCAGTCTTTTAGAAATGCCTCATACCTCTAGTCATGCAGGTATGGGTCCTGAAGCTGGATGTCCTGTAGAAAGGCCTCATACCTTTAGTCATACAGGTATGAGTCCTGAAGCTGGCTGTCCTTTAGAAAGGCCTCATACCTCTAGTCATGCAGGTATGGGTCCTGAAGCTGGCTGTCCTTTAGAAAAGCCTCATACCTTTAGTCATACATGGACTACTACCTCACTTGAATAAGGGAAAAGTGGAAGACACTTTCCTCTCAGCTGATACTTGCCTGCTGTCCAAAGATCTGTTACAGATGTTAGTGAATGATTCTGCCAGGGTGCTTGCTAGGTTTTTGAGTAATCTGACCGGTATCTCATCTGTGCCCTCTGCTTTGTGTACCTGTAAGCTAACTAGTTCCTTCTGTACTATCTTCTTCTGTACTTGTCCTTCTATGCCTCTCTCCCCTCCATTGTCTTTTATTTTATTTTCTTCATTTAAGAATGCTCAGATAACTTGCTTAGCAGAGCATCTTAAGTCCCTTCCATCCTTGAGTCATATGTTTAGGTTGGTGCCTACCTTCTTCATCTCTGAAAAGTTCCTGAAAAATTCCTCCTTTCGTTACTTTAGACATTAAACTAGCTTCTGCTCTTCTTGTGTAGTCACTTTCCCCTTTGCTTTGATGTAGCCCTGGTTCTATTCATCTTCTCCTACTTCTTTCCATCATTCAAATGCTTTCTTTGTTGAAGAGTGCCACACTGACCTCCTGCTCAGTCACCATAGTCTCCTCTGGAACTTTAACTTTGTTTTGGACAAATGCTTGTGGGTATGTTTCGGAATGCTGTCTCTTTATCTTTTCCAGAAGTTTCTGTCCTCCATTTGCACACAGTATTCCTAATTCATTCTACACTTCCATTCCCATCTGCTTGTACTCTACCTACCTACATAGTCTGACAGTGTTATCTCTACCCTTGGAATTTCATTACTTTGCCTAAGGTGAACCATACAGTAGCATGATTTCTGTTGGCCAGTTGACAACTTACCTCCACACAGTCTTCTCCCAACATGGTGAAGACTGAAAATAGAACTTGATTTTTGGCACCTTATTATGCCAGCTGAACAAATTCTTCTAGATCCAGCACTTCTATCAAGATCCCTTCCCTTTCTACCCTATATATAGGAATTGATAAATATGCATTTGGAAGGCTAACATCGTTTATCTACACTGCCCACTTTTTCTGTTCCCGGCTCCTCAGACTATCCATCTGCAGCTGGTTTTCCACCATTGATGTGCCCAGACAGTGGTAAAAGTTATCCAGCCACCAACATTCCTCACTTTCGGCCTGCAGTATGGCTACCACTGTTCGTACTATCTTCATGAAGTACCATTCTGCTTTTCTCCCTTTTTCCATCTTTTTCCTGTTATACCACCTAGGCTATCCTATCTGTTCATAAACCACTACTTCTTTCCCCAGGATACATAAGCCTTGAACTACCATACCTCACTCCCTCATTTCCTTTGTTCAAGTATCTGTGATGCTAGCAGTGTCCACCTTGTCAGATGCTAGGATAGCCTGCAATTCCTCCATCTTTTTTTCAGACTGCTCCTGTTTTATGGCATCAGGTTTTTAAATCTCGCCCATCTTTTTTTGCTCATGTTCCATCTTTTCCTCCTACAACCTTTTTGAGCATCATTTTTGCTTACTTTCAATTTTCCATTATCCTCTCTAATTCTGCTTCTGTTTTGAAAGTTGTCATCTTTCAGCTGCTTTCTTGTTCCTTTTTTTTATTCTTTCTCCACTTTACCTTCACCTCAAGTCTAAACACAGAGCAGTGTCCACATATCATGGAACCTCACTTTCAGCAGTGCTGATCCTTTATTACTGAGCTGGAGCTTACAATCACCATAAAAGAAAATTCCCTTCCCATTCCTGCTCTCAGTTGCCCACATACCCACACTCCTGTTTCTTGCCCACATTTGCAGTTGTGCTTTGTGATCACAGGTTTCATTTTACTTTACATGCTATCTGTAGTTATCAGCAGAACATCCGAGAAAGTCACCACACACCCAGACCCTGATATTCCTGGGTCACTTCTTTTGCCCTTTTGGTTACTTTTTTCAATACCTATGCTTCCAGGCATTTGGTTTTAATATGGACCACATCGTGAATCTTGGGCCTATCTTTACTCATTATGTTGCTTTCCTTTTCCGATCTACTTTCAGCATAGGTCATGGCAGTATGTTCACTGTTGCCTGGTGTGCCCTATTCTGCATGCAAAAGGTTATGATCCCCCTAATGACAGCATCACCTGTTACTGGCATCTTTCTTATTCCAGTTCTACATAGTTCCCTGCTCTCCAGTGATGCATCCTTAACTTCTTTCCCTTATGCACCCTTTATTGCCTCTTTCCAGTTAACAACTGGTCCAGCCTGTTCCCTTCTTTTTCTACTGCTTCATCACACTAACCTCCATTCCTTACTTTCTCCATTTTTGACCTCTTACTTTTCCATGATCTTCTTTGTTCCTGCATCAGCCTGCTGTTGAACCACCACCTAATTTCTGTTAGTCTTTCTATCTCCCCTGCACTAACCTCCTTCAACATAACTCACATATATTAACTTATATATATGTCTGATATTCTTCACCTTCGTCTCTTTTTCCAATAGGCCCCTTACTTACCCATGACCTCTCCTTTTAGTTCCTTGGTGTCAAGCCCTGCTCCTTTCTCTTTCCTTTCTGTTCCCACCCTTCTCTGGTACTCACACCTCTTGGTTTTACATGTTTCAGGGTTGCACTGCCTTTAGTCCTAGCCATCTGTTAACTATGTGCCACCTCTCCTTGACCCTGCTAAATGCCTGCTCATGCTTCTTCTCCCTCAGTGTTCCCACCTTCTACTCTCATGTATCACAACAGTCTTCTGAGTTCCTGTATTTTCCATTTCACCTTCTCTCACCTCCTACCTGCTCCACAACCTGACCATCCCCATAAGTCCCCGAGACACACTACCAATAACCCCCCGGAATACTTGAGTTACTTTCCTCCCTTCCCTCTCCTCCAGCCTTGGCTTCACATATCCTGTGTTAGTGATCCACCTCTGGTGAGAGCAGATTTTATGATTATCTTATGGTATTGTAGGCTGTAGGGATCTAGCATTTAGGCTACTACCTTCCTGTGCCCTGTCTGTCTGTCTGTGGGTAATTAATCTAACTCTTCATTCCTCTCTAATCCCTACTGTGGTAGAAGGGCATTTTTACTTTTTTCAACTCATAGGTGCCTGAAAGTTGTGATTACTTCTGTCTGATCCAATTCATTTTGTTTATACTATTATGGGCTATTTCTGTGGCTCTGTTTTACATGACAGTGGGAAGTCTTAGTACATAATGGTGCCTAACTGATGGATTTATCTGTAACAGGACCCCTTCGTTCTGGTTTGTATGTCTTTTTAGTTAGCATTATTTTTTCTCCCTACTTTTCTACTTTTAATTAGTTGATTTTTTTTTAGTTTAGTACAGTATGTCTGCTTACAAATACCCAGCACATTTAAAGAAGTAGTAAGCGCTCAAACACACTACCAGGTCAGTTAGTGTAGTGTCTAGTTTTTCCAACTGTGTTATAGTAAACCTCAGTTACACCCCAGAAAAGTCCTTGAGCATCAGTTAGATATCATAAAAATACATTTTGCCACTTTATACCAAAATAGCATACATTCCTCTTACCCAGCACACACACACACACACAAACACACACACACACACACACACACACACACACACACACACACACACACACACACACACACACACACACACACACACACACACACACACACACACACAAAGACAAACACAGACTCACAACCTGTAATAATGTACAGTGTTTCTTTGTTACTGATCTGCAATTAGATATGCACATTCATTGATTGATTATTGTTTATTCTCATTTAGCCCGATGACACATAAAAAGCAATATTGAATACTCGAAGTTGCAAGTATACATTGTCAGGCTTACTTTGGCCTCTCCTGAAACAAGACTAGGCCTTCACAGGGAGGCCTGATGTCTCCATTTGAGAAATACTAGAATAGCCAAAAAGGTTCAACAGGACAACACATGGCAGTTTGCAGTTTGGTTTGCAAGATTGTGATGTCATTTGCCTCTGGATCTTCTGAGTGCTTTGGGAAAAGTTGTCCATCTGTAAGTAGCTTTACTCAATAAGGAGTTCCCTATTAGTTATCTTCTTATGCTTTCTTTGCTTAGATGTATACTTTGTTGCAGAGATTGTGTTTCCAGACATACGGTAATTTAAGAAACTGACTTTGCTTTATCCCACCTCAAAGGGTTCTTGTGTACGACACTTGTAGATACTTTTATCCTGGATTTCACTTTTTGCCAGATGTTCTGCTCCCAGGCTAGTGTGCACCTTCCTACAGCTCATTAGCTCTGAAAAGCAGCTTTGGTAACTGTCTGAGCTTCTGCCTTTCTGATATGGTTCTGCCATTACTGCCTTGGACTCCTGGTTTCCTATGTACTATTGCCTCTTCAGTTTCCTCCCAAAACACTGAGCTAGTCAGCATGTTAGAAAAGCTGCAGGCAAAGCTCCCTGTGGCTGAAACTTGTCTTATTCTCTAAAACTGTGCAAAATGGAGAAAGATAAGGAAGACAGTCCTAGATAACCCTACTTCTTATCCTAGGTAAACCTCCTCCTTTCTTCCTAAAATGTCAAAGACAGAATGTGAAAAAGGAAAATATAAGTTCTTTTCTCAACTTAAGTAATTACAAGCATAAAAAGCTAGACAAGAAAACAAGAAAAACAGAACAATAAGTAAAAATGAAAGGTATCCTTGAAAAATATTTCAAATTAAAAGCATCATACGAGATCCAAAGGGGGGAAATATGTAAACGGAAAAAAAAGCAAAGAATGTTTACAGAGGGCAAGATATTTTAAATCCTTATTGATTCTATTTCTGTTGCCTGTTGTAGGGATCACTGCCAGTTAGATGATGCAGGAGATTACACAGACTGTTTTATGTTTCACATGTTGCTATTTCTGCTTCCCTGATCTCAATCTAAAAGTCTAGTCCCTCCACTGTTGATGCAGGTACATTGAGAACTGGTGCTGGAGTGGCAGAATTTAGCTGTAGGCCATGGTTCAGAGAGATGCATACCTCCATAGCACATTCATTCACTTACTGCCATATCTGTAGTTTTTTTCCAGGCTGAGGCGTAACCTTTTCCCTCCTATTAGCTGTCCCGAAGTCAAATAGCAATGGCCTGTCGATTTTGTATTTTCAGAAACAAAATAGTCTACTTATGTTGATACAAAAATATCTAGAATCTTTCATTTTTCAAAGCATGACCAGAGGGATGTAAATTACTCCTAAAAATGAAAATGCCTCAGTGTGGTACTAAAAACAGAGAATATGGTTAAGCCAGAAAACATAGAAGTGAATGAATATACATGACTTTGTGTCTTTCTACATTTATTAGCATTTCTTTTAAAACATTTTCATTTTCAAGTATAATTTATGTCTTTCATTAAATACTTGTAGAAAGGAAATTTATAAATATTTCTCTACATATATGTTTTCTCTGTCTCTTTCTGATCTGTTTCTCTGTAAATCTGCTTTGGGACTATTACTTTCCATTTATGTCAGAACATTTTTCAGTTCATGAGAGGTACAGTGACTTATTGTTTATGCATTCCTGTGTTTTCTTTGTTTTTTATCAGGCACAAATTTCCACAAAACATTCATTTGTAAGTCCTGCCATTCACTGTCCTTATCCTTTCAATGTTTTAATTCCACTGAGATCACTACTGGAGATGCACTGAGAGGGTATAATTAAAGACCTCCTCCCCTAACTGAAGAAAACAAAATGTTTAAATTTTTTTTCTATCTCATCTTTGCAACCAGGAATCGTTTTACCATTTTGAAAATTATGCTGTGTCTTAGGATTTCTTACCTGCAGGAAATTCAGAAAGTAAATAAATAAGAAGTTGAAAAAGAAGGGTCTTTATGGCAATACTTAAAGGGCTTAATCTGAGGGTAGTGGCATTACCGTTCTTATCTCGGTCTGCAGTCATGACATAAGGGCAGCACATGCTTGAATAACACTAAACGCTGTAAGCAGACTAGTCATTTATTCCAAATTTTGTTAGCATAACAGAAGTGTGGCCAATGTGGATTGTTTCATTAAGATGTTTATATAAAGCAACATTTCTTGAGAAACATTGGCTTGTCAAATTTGAGTTAAATCATCTGTTGTTGGCAAATCATTTTTCATGCTGTAAGCATATTTTATGAACTATGTAGGACCTGGATTCACAAACTTTTAATTTAAGTCTGTATTTCATGGAATTTAAGAATTATTCATGCCTGTCAATTTTAAAATGTCTTGTTTATTATTTAAGGCAGGCACTTAAATGCACATGATACATTGTTGTGTGGGATAGATTTGAATAATTCAGCCAAGTAAACAATTTAGTATTTCTTTTGTCATCTGTTAACAGTGACTGTGTGACAACATGATTTAGGTTCATAGGTTCATAGGTAGGTACTAGGCTATCGGCCCTGGGGCTTATACAAACCCAGCCAAAAAGGTACCCTGGCTTTTGCCACCCAAGAAAATTATTTTCCTGTGCCACTGTCAAGCAGAGCCACAGAGATGATCCCCAGGGTGAATTTTCTATTTCCCATCCAATCATCAAGATTTTTCCTGAAGAGTGCTAATGAGGAGCTTTGTTTGATATAGATAGTTAGTTTATTCCAGAGTATGGGAAGTCTCTGGGACAGGAATCTATCTCTCCGGCATGTTCTGTTTAATGTGGTGACAAGGTTTAGGTCCCTAGAGTGTGTAGCTCGGAGGGACTGGGATTTCTTTAAGTGGAACATGTCCAACAGCTCTGGGTTTGACATAGCTTTGTATGTTAGGCAGAGATCACCTCTGAGTAGGCGATATGCTACGGAGTAAAGCTGGAGTTTTTTGAGACGGTCTGCGTAGGGCATCTGTTTGAGGCCAGTAATCTTCTTTGTGAGGTATTTCTGCGGCCTTTCCACTTGTTGTAGATGTCTTGTGAGGTACATACCAAAAAGGACATTGTACTCTATAATGGGTCTAATGAGTGATGAGTAGAGGGAACAATGACCTCTTTTTTTCTGGATGAGAAACCTTTTGTGATGAGGTGTGCTACGTAGAATGATTTCTTGACTACTGTGGCAATGTGATTATCAAAGGAGAGACTACTGTCCACCTGTGTCCCAAGGTCTCTTATCACACTTTCAGTGTTAAGTATACTACCGCCTATGTTGTAGTTCATGGGTACAGAGTTTTTACCAAAGGGGATGACAATACACATTTTGGCATTGAGCTTGAGGCCATGGCTTTTACACCAGGCATCTGTCTAAGTGAGGCCCTTTTGTAGGATGTCCACATTGTTAGGAGTTTCGATTATGGCTCCTAGTTTGCCGTCATCTGTGAACTTCATTAGCCAAAGACCTTCTGTGTTAGCCTGTACTTCAGAGAAGTAGATACCAAACAGGAAAGGACCCAGGACTGAACCCTGTGGTACTCCACTTGTCACTGGTCTGAAGTCAGATTTGGAGTCGGCTACTTTCACAGTGTGGGTTCTGTCAGTGAGCCAGTTGGCAACCCATCTTGTGACATAGGGATTTATACCTAGTTTAGTGAGTTTATATATAATTCCAGAGTGGGGTATGGTGTCAAATGCCTTGACAAGATCTAGATAGGCTGTGTGAACCAGCTTACCCTTGTCTACGGCTTTGGTGACTGCTTCAAAGAAGTCTATCAGGTTTAGGAGACATGATCTGCCTTTTACAAACCCAAACTGGGTGGGATCCAGAGTTTGGAGATTACCAATATCTTTGTTTATAAGTTCCATGATGATACTTTCCATGGCCTTGCAGACCAGGCTCATCAGGCTAATGGGGCGGTAGTTCCCGGGGTCTGTGGTGGCTCCCCCCTTGTGGAGTGGGATAACCATTGCTGTGCGCCATTCAGGAGGCAGAAAGCCTAAGGTGAGGCTATAATTGAACATGGTACTTAGGTGGGGTGCCAGTTCGTTCTGTAGTTCGTGTAGAACGCAGCCTGGGATGTTGTCTGGTCCCATGGATGCTGTGTTCTTGGCTTTGGAGAGTGTGGCTTTTACCTGTGCAGCCATGATTACAGGAACTTTGCATTCTTCCGGTATAGAGATGGGCTCTTTATGGGGTGAGGGGGGGGGGTAAAGTTAGCACTGAACCTATCTGCCAGGATGTTAGCAATATCAGTTGGGTCTGTATATTTAGTGCCATTGTGCTGTAACTCAAAGCAGATCTGAGCATTGCCATTGAGATTCTTGACATAGCTATAGAATGCTTTGTGGTTGTCTTTAGAATCAGTGGTGATTTTGTTTTCATAACTAGCTTTGGAGGATTTTATCAGGGATCGCAGCTTCTTACTGAGGCTGACCAGGGAGCTCCTCCACTCATGGGATTATACTCTCTTTTGCAAGAGTTTCTTCCTTGTGTTGTACAGTTTGTTTATGGCAGGGGACCACCAGATTGGCTTCCTTTTTTTGGAGGATAGCGTCTTGTTTCTGTTTGGGATAGCACGATCCATGCACTCATGTAAGTGCTTATAAAGTGCAATTGTGTAGGATTCAGTAGTCATAACTGTATTGTCCATCTGCATGGGTGTCATGAAGTTCACCACTTCTGTCTTAAGAAGCATGAAGTTGGCTTTAGAGACATTTTTTACCATGGTTTCCTTAATGGGGGGTGGAGGCAGGATGTGGATATCTAGGGTAATTAGCTTATGGTCGGAGCGGAGGCGTTGACTTCAGGTGTGGAACACCGGTCACTCATATTGGTAATGACTAGATCCAGGATATTGTTGCCCCTGGTGGGGGTGTGGATAAGTTGATCCAGGGCATTGGAGTTTATGAATTCCAGAAAGCGTTGAGTGAAGGAGTTGGTACATGAGTAGTTTTCCCAGTTAATGGTGGGGTAGTTGAAATCGCCCATTATTAGGGTGTTTGGTGGAACCCTAATATTTTCCAGTACATCAAGAAAAGAGGAGTAGGAATCCTGGGGCATGGTGGGTGATCTGTAGCAAGCTACAATTTGGATTGCAGTTTTGCCCAGAGTTAGTTGCACTTGGATAACCTCGGCTGCATTATGCTGAGCAACTAGCCTGGAGGTGTGGATATCCTTAATGAATATGGACACACCTCCGCCATTGGTGTTCCGGTCCAGGTTACATGGCCGAAAAGTGTGGTATGAGTTATAGCCTGGTAGTGCAGGGGTGCTCTCTGGAGCCTTGAACCAGGTCTCAGTCACTGCACAGATATTGATGTTCTCCATTTTAAGGAGTGCCTCGAGTGAGTGCATTTTGAGATTTAGACTTCTAGCATTGAGTAGCATAACCCTCAGTTTTTGCTTGCCTGTTCCTGTTATGGTAGTGAATTTGTCATTTGAACCTTGCCTAAAAAAGGCACTATAGGGGCGGCAAGAACCTTAGCCAGTATCGGGAATCCCAGGGGTGACAGGTGCAGGCCATCACTGGCAAAGCATCGTGGTCTGTCGACCATGTCATCCCAGGCAGACAGATACTGGATCCCTTTAGAATAGCACCAGAAGCTTAGCCAATTGTTGAAGTTAATCATTTTGTCCTTGTACTGCGGCATCATTCTGGGTGATGGCAGAATGCTACTCAGGGCTAGGATCATACCTGCCTGGGCTACAAGATCGGAGAGCTCTTCCATGTCTCTTTTCATGTGGGTGGCAAGAACCTTAGCTAGTATCGGGAATCCCAGGGGTGACAAGTGCAGGCCATTACTGGCAAAGCATCGTGGTCTGTCGACCATGTCATCCCAGGCAGACAGATACTGGATCCCTTTAGAATAGCACCAGAAGCTTAGCCAATTGTTGAAGTCAATCATTTTGTCCTTGTACTGTGGCATCATTCTGGGTGATGGCAGAATGCTACTCAGGGCTAGGGTCATACTTGCCTGGGCTACAAGATCAGAGAGCTCTTCCATGTCTCTTTTCATGTAGTCCAAGGAGGTACATATCAGGTTGTTCACACCAACATGCACAATGACAGAGTCATATTTGTACTTGTTGTGGAGTGACCTGAGTGCATGGGTTATGTGGCGGATCCTGGCACCTGACAGGCAGCTGACAGTAACCTTCTCCTTGTTTAGCCTGGTGAGTGATTTACTTATTTATTTAGCCTGGTGAGTGATTTACTTATTAATACATGATAAGCAAAATTACAAAAGAATATTAGAAACTTAAATGGTGATGTGAGAATCCACAAATACTGATAATGTAAAAGCTGAGATAGTAAGAGATGAAATGGGTGAGGAATGGTAGAGTATTGCATTAACACCTATGATGTGGGGAATGTTACACTTCTAGCAGCCTATGTAAATCATTGCATTCCAGAGCATTTTCTGAAAAATCAACTTAAAAAGCATACAATAAACAAATGTAAATATTTTATGAACAATGAAAGCTACTAAACGTGTACCAGTAGCAATGTTATCAGGAAGAAGTAGTCGTTACAGTTTTAAGTCAGTGCATTCATAGTCTTTCCATAAATGGAATAATGTATTATAATGCATACAAATGCAGAATTATATTTTTTACTAAACTTTCACAAATTGTCATATAGACTAGAACCTGGACATATATCGTTAGAAAACTTTTGTTAACCAGGCATAAGCTATCACATGACAACAAGAATTTCCTTTCTAAGTCCATGTCTATTGAGATATTTACAGAAACATGAAAACATGCACACTTGTATAATTAGTAATATAAATAGCACTGAATCTCTCTCAAGATGTCCCGTGTATAGTGCAAATATCAATAATAGTTTTATTCAACAACATTTAAGGTTTCAGCTGATGCCATGCAATCGTTTCTATTATACTTTTTTTTTTTTGTAAGTACATATGGAAGTACTTGTTTTCATAATTGCTAACAAACAACTAGCAATACTGCCAATACTGTGTGATATAATTGGACATTGCCAGTGAATTTTCCTCTCTCTCAACATGGCATTTCACACCCTACATCTCAATAGCCTGTACATATATCAACTATAAAATAGTTATAAAATATAAACATAAATATGAAAATATGAATAATAAGTGGCAAATGATTAATTTATCTGCTGCAAGATATTATAAATTTACAGTCTTAGTGCCATTTTGTTAACAAATCCTTCCCTTTCTAATACGGCCTATTATTAGTTAATCTAAGTCATTAGTTAAAGAAGCCAGACCCAAAAACAGATCTGGATGCCATAAGGAGTTCTGTGTGTTAACTGGAAATATACAAAAGGCACTATAGGCTCGAGTGAGTTAACATTTATAGGATAAGATTGTAAACTCAGTCTAAAATACGAAATGTATGGAAAGTGGCCTTGGTAGAAGAACAAAGTCAAAAAGATGAAAGTACTGAGTGCTGAGTATAAGGGAGGTATTGATATCTGAGGAAAGAAATTAAGAACTTACAAAGAATGTTAGGAAACAAGACCAAAACAATTAAAAATATAAAAATAAAACCATTGAACCAGTTCATCTTAAGTAATATAGTGTGTGTAGTGTATTTGTGTGTATGCGCACACCCGCGTGCACGCTTGTGTGTGTGCGTTTTCCCTGTTCTTCTTTTGTGAATGTTAAAACATATATAATCATGGGGGCACTACAGAATCCTGAAAGCCCAAAATTCTGAAGACCAAAATCCTGAAAGTTCAAAATACTGAAAACTCAAAATCCTGAAAATACACAGAATACCGACACTTACTATATTCCAGCACAAGTACATACAGAAACAAATAAAACACAAACTATATTACTGTTCTCCAAGTATAAGTATATATCAACTCCAAGATTGCACTTAGTATAGTGATGTGCAATCTTGGAGTTGATATATTTAAGTAGCAGGGGGTGTGGTGGGCTAGCCCCCCTGTATATAGCTGAAGGGTAATATGTTTCTGTATATACTTGTGCTGTAATATAGTAAGTTTTGGTATCCTGTGTGTTTTTAGGATTTTGAGTTTTCAGTATTTTGAACTTTCTGGATTTTGGTCTCAGGATTTTGGTCTTCAGGATTTTGGGCTTTCAGGATTCTGTAGCGCTCTCATAATCATATAGCTACAGGTATTTGTATGTCAGTTAGTACACATTCCTTCTAGAAGGCAGTCTGAATAAATACCTCATGGAGTCTAGTACCGCATTCATAGTGTTTGTGTTCTTTTCATAGCATTGTTAATACCAGTACATTACTTGATGAGAGAGTGGAGAAATATATCTACAGAAGGGGATATATCTTTTATCATGAATGTAGATATTTGGAAGTCTATTTGTGTTTTAAATTCATTGACTGGGGTGGAGCACTGATCCATCAGAACTAATGTTATGCTTTGCATGGGAGAAAAAAACAATACAGACAATACAATGATGAAGAGTATCTGCATAAAAGTATAAGTTAAATTCTACTTCAGTAACCTCCAGACCTCTAGGTGAATTACATTCTTTCCTCCACATTTATTACAAATACAGTATTGAGCAGTTAGGGTCTGTTAAAATGATGTAGAAAAAAGCTGAAGAGTAAAACAACAAACATGACAAAACAAGAAAAAAGTAATTTAGAGGGTGTGGGTGACCAAGATGAGGAGATAATGGGAGACACTGACAGGAGTGCTAGGTAGGCCGTGATCAAAAGAGCCCTCATCACGTTTCACATAAGGATGGCCTAGAGTCACTGTATGTGGTATTTGAAATTGATGCTTCTGAGTGTGGTTTATTAATGGGGTGTGGAACACTAGACAAGGGATTAGTTTATATTATACAAGAGAGTGGCTTATTTGTCAGGAAATGCCAAGATGTAAAGATTGTGACCCCTGTGGGTACAGGCAACAACAGTCAGGCTAACCAGTCTGATAAAGATCTTCTGCTAGCTTTATGCAAATATCTAGTCCATATACTTCTGTCTGCCACTTGTGGAAAAAAATAATGTATTATTATGTGTAATAAAGATGCTCCACTAACTGAACTCCCAAGAACAGAAAACCAGTTTCACCTGACACAAGGCTTCATGGTACTGATAGTTATAAGTGTTTATTATAGTTTTATATAATGAGACATCATTTTGTTATACTGTATGCTCATGTAAAGTTAGCTTAAGCTTTGAACCCTGATTTCCTTTCAGTACATTGTATATTTGACCATTTTCTACTTGACCTTTTTCTTACTTGGAATGAGTCAGTAGCATTCAGTTATGGGATACAAATTTTACACAAGAACTGCTAGTTTTCGCCCAAGTATAAAAGCATTGTTATAATTACTTTATAATTAGAACAGCCAATAAGTAGAAGGGTCCAAATAGAGAGATGATATGGGGTTGGAATGGAGAGATGATAAGGGGTCCAAATGGACTGATGATAAGGGGTCCAAATAGAGAAATGATAAGGGGTCCAAATGGAGAGATGATAAGGGGTCTGAGTGGAGAGATGATAAATCAGCATGCAAAGGAGAGTAGTGCTGATGGAACTGAATTCATCTTCAAGTCTTGGTGAGTACCTTTATGAGGTGAACCCTGTTTTTCACAAAATCTCACCAAGACAACACTGACACACACTTATATATATAGGGTATTTTATATAGTATATATCGTGGACAGAAGTAGGTTGAAAAATAAAAAGATAGCTGGGTGCACAAGACCCAGGGTAAAAAAGTGCCCAAGCCTGGTAGGCGCACTGTTACGAGAACTGGAAAAAAATGACAGTGTTGAACACTAAAGACATGGAAACATTTCTACAATGGGGCTAGGCCACGGTCAGGGGGTGGATGCCCCCCCCCATTGTAGAAGGAAGTAGTAATCCACAAAAATCACAAACATTGATAGGCCAAAAAAGAGCCATAAAGATGACAGAATGGACTATTAAGGATAAGAAAGGAATTATGCATTGCTACTATTATGCAATAAGCCCAGAATTTCCAGACAGAAGATGTACAAAAAGATTAAGAGAGAAATTAGAGGAAGGAAAAATACTTGCACAAGAAAAACTGTTAGAAGCTTCAAATAAAAATGTGTGTTCATTAGTATAATAGATTTATGAAAAACAGTATATAGACCAAGAAACCTTGGGCCATTTGGAAAAAGAAGTCACCGAGGAAGTGCAGAAATATAAAGAACAAAATCTATAGATTTTTGAAAGGTATAAAAAAGAAATATGGACATGGGGAAGAAAGAGAGCTGATATGGTGCAATATTTATGCAAAGGAGAAAGCCAAATTAATCAGTACAAAAAAGCAGTACCAAAGATATTCAAAGAGAAATACAAGCAAAGGCATCCAGATATGGAAAATTTCACAATACAAAAATTAAGATCTCAAAGGGGGAACATAGAACAGAAGATTAGTAAAGTAGAAGGTAAAAAGTAGAAACTGAAGTTATCGATTACCTGTGAAGTGAAGGATTTAGTACAGAAAGTCCAACACAGGTTATATCACAGCATGACGAAACAATGAGTTTTCCAAGTAAGGCGAAACAGGAGGAACAGGAGACATCTGAAGAAAGCGGTTATTCCGCTCCACAAAGGTGGAGCAACAACAGACCCTGGGAACTATCGCCCTATAAGCCTGACTAGCTTGGTCTGCAAGGCTATGGTGTGCATCATCATAGATTTTATTAACAGAGACATTGGGAACCTCCAAACACTGGACCCTACCCAGTTCGACTTTGTTAAGGGCAGATCATGCCTTCTAAACCTGGTGGACTTCTTTGAGACAGTTACCAAGGCTATAGACAAGGGAAAGGTGGTCCACACAGCCTACCTAGACTTAGCAAAGGCCTTCCGCACCATTCCCCGTTCTGGTATTATAGATAAGCTCACCAGCCTGAACATAAACCCCTACGTCATGAGATGGGTTGCCAACTGGCTCACGGACAGAACCCACATGGTAAGAGTTGTGGGAGCTAGGTCTGACTCTAAACCGGTTGCAAGTGGCATTCCCCAGGGCTCAGTCCTAGGATCCCTCCTGTTCGGCATATACTTCTCAGAGGTACAGGCAAGCACAGGAGGTCTATGGCTGACCAAGTTTGCAGACGACTGCAAACTAGGAGCTATAATTGACTCTCCAGCTGACACAGACATCCTCCAAAAGGGTCTCACTGAGAGAGATACCTGGTGTCAAAACCATGGCCTCATGCTAAATGCCAAAAAGTGCATAGTCATCCCCTTTGGAAAAAACAAAGTACCCACAAACTACCACATAGGTGGTAGCCCCCTAAATACGGAAGAAGTAATAAGGGTTTAGGGGACCCAAGTAGATAGTAATCTCTCCTTTGATAATCACATTGCCAAAGTGGTTAGAAAATCCTTCTATGTGGCCCACCTAATCACAAAAGGGTTTGTATCCAGATCAAAAGAAGTCATTGTGCCTCTCTAATCATCACTCATCAAACCCATCATAGAGTACAACGCCCCATTTGGGATGTACCTTACAAGACACCTGCAGCAGCTGCTGGAAAGACCATAGAAGTACCACACCAAGAGGATCACTGGCCTCAAACAGATGCCCTATGCAGCTCAACTGAAGAAACTCCAGCTGTACTCGGTTGCATACCACCTACTCAGAGGTGATCTATGCCTGATATACAAGGCCATGTCCAACCCAGAATTGATGGACATGCTCCACCTAAGGAAAACCATATTCCCTCGAGCCACACGCTCTAGGGATCTAAACCTCACCACAACAATAAATATGACGTGCTGGAGGGATAGATTCCTGTCCCAGAGACTTCCCATGCTCTGGAACAGGATTCCAATGTACATTAGGCAGAGCTCCTCACTAACACTCTTCAAGAGAAACCTTGATGAGTGGATGGGAAATAGAAAGTTTACCCTGGGGATCACTTCAATGGCTCTGCTGGACAGAGGCACAGGGAACTAATCTAAGGGGGTGGCAAAAGCCAACACAATTCCGGCTAGGCTTATAAATGCCTTCGGGCAGATAGCCTAGTACCTACCTATGTATCTATGAACCTATAAAAAATACAGATATGGGAAAGAAAAAGAGATTTAATATGGTGCAATGCAAAGGAGAAAGCAAAACTAATCAATACAAAAAGAGCAGCACCAAAGATATTTGAAGAGAAATTTTCACAAAGGCATTTGGGTATGGAAAATTTTACAATACGAAAAAAAACAAAGTGAAAAAGTAGAAAAGAGGATTAGTAATGAAGAAGTTAAAGAAATAGAAACTGAGATTGTGGATTACTTGTGAAGTGAATTATTTGGTATAGAAAATCTAACTCAGATAACTTCACAGCAGGACAGAGGAGTGCATCCCCAAATTAAGGAGAAACCAGTGGAGCAGGAAACATCTGATCAGTTGCCATGTGAAGATACTTTGGTGCCTTTCATAGGAAATCAGTAAAAAAAAGTTAATTTGGAGTTGCACAGTAAGGGAAGGAACAGGAAACTGTGGCAGCTCTGATGCAGTCAATGTTGTGGAGTGATAGGCCAGCGAGTTCCCATACGAAAGAGCAACGGATGACACACGATGAAACTGAAGAGAATGTGGCACAGGAAGATGTTCTGGAACGTTCTCTAGAATGCCCGCAAGAAATGGAGAACAAAGAATGTACCCTCAGATTAGAAGAAAATGATCTAAGAGAAGAGTTGCTTCATTTAATAGAGATGGACAGCCATATTAATATCAATGAAAGAAACTCAATAAAACCCAAAAAGTTAGAAATTTGATAAAACAAATGAACGCAATAGTCAGGACTGTTCATAGAGATTCATGCACTATAACAGAAGTAAATAGGATATATTACTGTATAGCTAAATTAATAACAGATAAAGTCTTACCACAGAAACATTGTGCAGTAAGGAAAAGGAAGGGGAGAAATCAAATGTTATCATGGAAGTATCGAATAGAGAAAACTGTAAAGCAATTAAGACAAAAAGTGCTTGTTAGAAGAGTATAGAAGAGGGAACAGAGCAACAAAAATACTCAGAAAGATAGATGTGATAAAAGCAATGTGCAGTACCAAAACAGAGCAGGATATATCATGCACTATTGCAAATATTGTTGTTCTTCTTTTGGCTTTTCCCGGTTAGGGGTCGCCACAGCGGAACTCCGGTCCGCTAATGATTGGCAGAAGATTTTTATGGTACCAAGGTGGCCAGCTCAATGCCCAACCTTCAAAGAAGGCACGCCAATTCACGTATGTCTTTCGAATGCCACTCGACTGTGGGGAGGACATGCAGACTCCACACAGAAGGCGCCCCAGCCGAGAATTGAATGGGAGAACCTCTTGCTGTGAGGTGAAAACTCTACCACTGCACCACTGCAGCTTTTTATCATGCACTATTGCAAATAATAAATTAAAAATTTCAGCACATGCAGAAAAACTTAGAAGATATTCAAATAAATATATAGGTTCATAGGTTCATAAGTAGGTACTAGGCTATCAGCCTAAGGGCCTATGTAAGCCTAGCCAACAAGGTTCTCTGGCTTATGCCACCCAAAAAAGTTATTTTCCTGTGCCACTGTCGAGCAGAGACACAAAAGTGATCCCCGGGGTGTATTTCCTATTTCCCATCTACTCATCAAGATTTTTATTGTAGAGTGCTAATGAAGAACTTTGCTTGACATAGATGGGTAGCCTGTTCCAGAGTATGGGAAGTCTCTGGGACAGGAATCTATCCCTTCAGCATGTTCTGTTTATTGTGGTGACAAGGTTTAGGTCCCTAGAGCGTGTAGCTCGGAGGGATTGGGATTTCTGTTAAAAATGTCAGCACATGCATAAAAATTTAGAAGATATTCAGATAAATATAAAGGAAAAGTACAGAATAAACAATTTATTGATTACCCAAAACAATTTCTAGAGAATTGGGAAACAAGGCAAAAGGAATTGAAACACCACCAAAGAAAGAAGAAATAGATACATTTTGGAGAGGCTTACTATCAAATGTTTGAAACTTACCTTAATGTCATTCATAAGGTTGAGGGTAAAGGTGCAAAAGTTCAAAATTGCTAGTGGAAATTCCATCACATTAGAAATGTTGATACATAGCTTGCATTCATGGTTTTGAGTATTGCTGATTACAACTGGATCACACTACAGTGGGAATTGGGAAAATTACCCTTTTCCTCACTGTAGTGTGATCTCGGAGTTAGAATATATAATTAGCAGGGGTTGTGGGGGGGTGCAGCCCTCCACATGGAGGGGGTGCAGGGGGGGCTTGCCCCCCTGCAAAACAGTAAAAACATTTATGATTTACTGACAGCTGTTTTTGTGAAAGATGAATGTTTCAGAAAGTCCCGAATGTTGCTTCTTGACTTACGAATGTTCGACATTTGAAACACTCCGCAAACAGTTTCCAACTTTATTTTTTGGCAATTTCATTAAACGCTAATAGGAATGTTATGGTTTTGATAGTAAACCATTTGGAGAAATATCTATGAAGATCCTGAGGAAAATAACAAAGGTGCTGAATGGATAGAAGAAATAAAAGAAAGAATAAGAAGTTCAAATGTACAGGATATGAAATGGGATGAAGTAATGGCCAGAGAGATTGAAACAAAGTTAAGAAATGCTCCTAAATGGAAAACCCCAGGCCCAAATGCAGTAACTAACTTCTGGCTATAAGTATTAACATCTTTACATGAAGATTTAGCCATGAGTAAGAACTATTTATATGTGTACTTCGAACACACACCAACCTGGTTAAAAACAAGAGAAACAATACTCCTACTTAAGAGCGAACCTGTAAGCTATGCTAAAAGCTATACATGAATAACTTGCCTTCTGATAACGTATATAAACTATAAACTGGAATTGATGCCAACAGAGTTTATAGTAATTTAGAAGAAAACTCCGTCATGGCAATAGAACAAAAGGGTAACAAAAGAAAGTCATATGGAACAAATGATCATTTGTTGTTAAATAAAGGGGTTCAATTTACATTGCCAAAAGGGCTGTTCATCGAACACCCTTTCATCAACATGTAAATGCTGAACTACCAAAACTTTGAATGGCCAAATAAGCAAATTTTTTCCCAGGGGAAAAAAAACACTTGGCCATTGTCGGGAATTTGCCCTTTCCTCCACTGTAGTATGATATCAAAGTTGGTATATTTAGTTAGGGTGTGTGTGGGGGGCACAGCCCTCACATCAGGGGTGTGGGGGGCAAAGCCCCCCACTTCATAGGGTCTGATGGTTTGTTTTATTTGTGGTTGGCTAAGCAATTTTTTCCCCTGGGGAAAAAAAATTGCTTATGTGGCTGTTCAAAGTTTTGATAGTTTGGTGTTTATGTGTCGATGAAAGGGCGTTTGATGAGTAGGTCTTTCAACAACGTAATATAGACCCAAATAAAGTCATAATGGAGAACTGTAGAAAGGCATGAATAGACTACAAAAAAGCATTTGACAGTATCCCACATTCATGGATAAAAGAGTGCTTAAAATGTATAAGATGCACCTTACACTGATTGATTACATTACAGGAACCATGAAACAGTGGCAAACCACTTTGCAATTAAGCCATGATAAAGGACAAATTATTATTCCAGGCATAAAAATTCAAAGGGGGATATTCCAGGGTGACTCTTTGTTACCGCTGCTCTTTTGTCTTGCCCTTAACCCATTAAGCTGTACTTAACAGATTAGGTTATGGCTACAATTTGGCTCCTAGAAAACAACAAAGTATAAAGACTTCTCATCTTCTATTTGTTGATGATTTAAAATATTATAGTTCATCAGAAGAGGAACTGAAAGCACAGCTGCAAGTGGTCAGAACTTTTTCAGATGATATAAGAATGTCATTTGGTCTTGATAAATGTGCAAAAGCTACCATTAAAGCATGAAAGCTGCAGTACCAAGAAAACATCAGCCTGGGACAGGACAGGAATGTGATATAAAAGAACTTGAGCAAGAGGGAGTGTATAAATATTTGGGAATTGATGAAGGGTCAACAATAAAATATGAACAGACGCGAATAAAACTTAGTAAGGGATATTTTAGAAGACTAAAATTAATACTGAAAACAGAGCTGACATTTAGGAACAAAGTCCAAGCTACAAACCAGTTTGCTCTTTCTGTCCTAATTTATAGTTTTGGAGTGACTGACTGGCTCCAAAAGGTGTTGGATCAGTTGGACAGGAAAACAAGAAGGATGCTTCATACTCATTAAATGATTTATAAAAATCAGAGTATACCAAGACTATATATTCCCATTTCTGAAGGAGGTATGGGCCTCCTCAAAATTGATTACATGTATAGATCTGCAATCATAGGACTGCATACATATCTGCTGACCTCACAAGATCCAAATGTAGCGAAAGTTTTAAAACATTAGGAAAATAAGTCTAAGATGACTTCCCTGCTTAGTTTGGCAGAAGCATATTGGTGTCAAATGGAAATGGAAATCGAACCAGAAGTAGATAAAAATCAGGCAGCAACTGAATGTGCCAAAAAACAAAAGAAAGAATAGAAGGTGAAGGATCAGATGAGAAGGCAAGAAATTTGGAAAAAAACATAAATATAGTTCCAAGTATAGAAAACTATTGGAACAACCTCATGTTGATCAGGATCAAATGCAGGAATGGTAGGAGAGGTGAATTTAAACCAAAAGACAAAAGATTAACTAATTCCCTCCAGTACAGCTCTTTTGATGTGTACCTTTAATTCCCAGTGGGTGTGGCCTGAGCCTTTAAAAAATGAAGTTATCACCTTACAGTTCCAATATTCATATCTCTGAAACCATGTTACTAGAAAACTGTAAATGGCAAACTATTCGGGATAAATTAATCTTTATACTGAAGGCATTCATTCAGTTCGATACTTTAAGCTGGATTTTATAAGCCAAAATAAAGGCAGTGAATATTAATTTTGTAATATTGTATAATCAGCTTACGATATGTCAGTAACTATTCAAGCAAGACACATATTGCCAGCAGGATTTTCTTAATAAGGCTGTGAGATTTCATATGAGGCTATACAGTTCTGTCTGTGTTTACTGAATGTTGAGATATTTAGAGAAATATGAAAATAGTTACAATACAAATAAACAGTATACAAATAATATTGAATATCTCTTTAGCTGCATTAGATAGAGGTCAAATATCAATACAATTGTGTTTGCCATCATGTATGCTTTAAGATGAAATCTTCTGATGCCTTGTATGTAGCATGGTTTTGGAATTATTAATGCAAATATGAACAAGCAATATTTGACGCCTAGAGACGTCAGTAGGAGTTAACTCCAGAAATGCCTGGATGTACACTCAGCTGTAATGAGTTAATATTGGAGGCCCAAGATAGTGGACTATTTACACATTGGTTTATAAAGTCCATAGAACATGTAGGAGAAACAGACAAATGTAGGATTTGTAAAACAGAATTGGAAACAGTTGCACATCGTGTTGCTGGTTGTGATATACTAATGGCAGAAGGACTGTATACTGAAAGGCATAATAATCTTGCAAGATTGTTGCATTGGGGAGTGTGCAAACATTATAATATTGAAGTAGTTCAGAAGCATTGGAAACATGAGCCACAACGTGTTATAGAAAATGATGAACTTAGTATCACATGGGATCCCTCATTACCAACAGTTCAAAAAATAGATGCGAGAAAACCAGATATAGCAGTCTGTGAAAAGAAGTCAAAAGTTGCATTGATGATTGAAATTGCTGCACCCAGTGACTACAGTGTCTTAAATACAGAGAGACACAAAGTCATAAAATACCAGGATTTGCAGCAGAAACGAGGGCAATGTGGAAGTAGGATACCCAGACAGTTACAACAGTAGTAGGAGCAAAGGGTCTTATAAAAAATAATTTACAAACAATTGTACTTATATATGTTACCAATAAATATAACTCCTAATAAATTGCAGAAGGAGTCAGTAGCTGGGCACATTTTAGGTGCTGCAAAGAGCACTTCTGGCTAACATCAAAGATCGAAACAATACTAATTTCATGAACTTTAATCATACTTTGAATTAGGAATGGGGTCCATTCCCGTCATGGTATTAGAAACCCAAAACACTTGCAGAATTTAAAAAGATGGAAGTTGTAATGCTAATAATTTGTCCTTTTTTTCTAATATGCTGTTTTGTTTTATACAGGGCTGCAGGGATGCTGGGGCCTACCCTGGCAAACAATGGAAATAACACACTGTCCATTCTTGTCAATGTGCCAATCTATCACATAACACACATTCTCATGCACACCTATGGGTAATTTGCAAACTGCCATTTCACCTGCTTTATGTCTTTTGGGAGGTGGGATGAAACTGGAGCAGCCAGTGGAAACCCACATGGACACAGGGAGGACATGCAACCCCCACACAGAAGGTACCCCATCCAAGGCTCAAACAGAACAGCCTCTTGCTGTGAGGTAGTAATGCTAGTCATTTCAACGCTGCACCAACCATAATACTGATCGCTACAACTAATTTACAGTGTTACTCATTAATGTGCTCACAAGTTGTTTCATTTGTTTCATGGACCCAGGGGGTGTTAAGTAATTTCTTTATTGGCCTAATCACTGAAGTGTAGATTCTACTTTACCAGTCCATTTTTAAACTGTTATCTGGAATTAAAGTTCATAAAATTCTGTTCAGGCTGTAACCCTTTTTTTAAATAGTGATACTCATTTCTTGACTCTGTTTGTGATCAGTTTCATCCTATTAATCTTTAGCTGTTCACCAGCAGGTATGGGAACCTGTGGCAGATCTGATTAACAGAAACAAATAGGAAGTACTCAAAGTAAAATGATAAGACCAAAGCAGGCTTGCCCTACATGTGTACAACAAACAAAAGAATGCAAGTGAAGAGACTAGCAGCCACATATCATTAATGCCATGTATCATAAACAAATAGCTCATTACAAAGTGATCTAAATACAATGAGAACACTCACCAAGTAAGAAATAGAACTTTTGAATACTCTTACCTGTAGTATATATAAGAGTGTACTGCCAAGCGCAAGGCTTACTGCTACAGGATGAAAGCAGATCATTTTGCTGTGTACAATCTGATCAAAAACTTGGAATCAGTAATTTTGCTGTTGCAGCCAAAGACAAGCATGGCCCAAATGACAAGACTAAATAGAAACTGTGAAGAAAAATACGCAAGTACGGCAAGGGTGCAAGGCCAAAAACCATGAATCAAAAGCAAAAAAAAAAGAACGATCAGCACAACCAATGGTGAAAAAAATAAATACTTTAATCATATAACAAGGTGACCAACAATCTTACTGGTTTTGGCTAAAGCCTTTTTCAGTGCTATTATACAATAAAAACACATTATTCTAACTTGCAATATAAAGAACAAATCAGACACACCTCCATTCTACCATACCCAATCAAAATATATCATTTAAACCAGGAGAAAACAATGCCCCTAGTTTGATAGTTCAAGCCCATTCTTTTTTTATTTAATAGAGCATGCCAACCTAACTTATTAGTTCCATTAATGCAAATCCGGTCAATAGCAGTTCATCTAAATGTTGCTGTGGGATGCTGTAAAACATGTTTGTATAACGCATTCAACATTCTCTTGTTCCTGACATCTAATCCTTAGATGTCCAAACATACATGACTTAAACTGTCTAGAAGTTTGTCCCACATATAAAGCAGAACAAGTACATTCAACCAAATAAATGACCCACTCAGAAACACAATTAACAAAATATTGAATGTCATAACAACAGAAGTATTAGCAGATGAAATTTGTTTAATTTTTACGTTTGCATACTGTGCAATGTCCACAAGGGAAACAACCTAATAAAGGTGTACCTTCTATAGATAACTGACTATTGATATCCTGATGAACAGTTTTTTTTAAATAATTTAAATAATTTCATATAGTTTTACTCCTTCTGTAGGTAAACATACACTGCCCTGGTAACATGTGGTCCAACTTACTGTCTGCTAAAAGTATTCCCCAGTGCTTATTGATTAAATCACAAAACAAACTGGTATTATTACCAAAGCTAGTAACCAAAAGAACATTAGTATCACATTTTTTATCCATATTATATTGCAGCAAGGTGGTCCTATCAGAAGACAAAAAAAGCAGAGAGAGGCTCAGTTAATGAGCCATGACTTGAAACAATGGGTCTACCCAGGGGATGCAAGGAATTTTTATGAATTTTGAGTAACATATAGAAATATTGTGGGGTGGGACAGGGATCGTAATTCATATATACAGGAATCTGTTAATCAATTGATAGATCCACAATTTTATCAAAAGATAGTTTTGGAATCCCAGGTTGCAATTTAAAAAAGGAAATTTATGTTTTTTTTTTTTACCTTGGCTTTTGAAGAAGGCTTTATTGCTAAAAACATGTTGTATCATCTGATAATTGCTGATCTGAGTTACTGTGACACTAATGTTCATTTGGTTACTAGCTTTGGTAATAATACCAGTTTGTTTTGTGATTTAATCAATAAGCACTGGGGAATAATTTTGGAAGATGGTAAGTTGGCCCACTTGTTACCAGGGCAGGGTATGTTTACCTACAGAAGGGGTAAAACTATATAAAATTATTTAAATTATTTAAAAAAAACTGTTCATTCGGATATCAATAGTCAGTTATCTATAGAAGGTATGCCTTTATTAGGTTGTTTCCCTTGTGGACATTGCACAGCATGCAAACATTGTAAAAATTAAACAAATTTCATCTGCTAATACTTCTGTTTATGACATTCAATGTTTTGTTAATTGTGTTTCTGAGTGGGTCATTTATTTGGTTGAATGTACTTGTTCTGCTTTATATGTGGGACAAACATCTAGACAGTTTAAGTCACGTATATTTGAACATCTAAGTGTTGTCAGGAACAAGAGAATGTCTAATGCGTTATATAAACATGTTTTACAGCATCCCACAGCAAGATTTAGATTTACTGCTATTGACAGTATTTGTATTAATGGACCTAATAAGTTAGGTTGGCATGATCTATTAAATAAAAAAGAATGGACTTGGACTATCAAACTAGGGGTGTTGTTTTCTCCTGGTTTAAATGATACATTTTGATTGGGTATGGTAGAATGGAGGTGTGTCTGATTTGTTCTTTATATTGCAAGTTAGGATAAGGTGCTTTTATTGTATGTTAGCACTGAAGAAAGCTTCAGCTGAAACCAGTAAGCTTGTTGGTTACCTTGTTGTATGATTAAAATACTTATTTTCTTCACCTTTGGTTGTGCTGGCCAAACCCCAAGACTGCCATGGTTAAAGAAGTGATCTGATATACTAAAATCAAAGCAAGACTTTTGAGTATATTTGAAGGCAGCATTTCACCAACACCACATTCCTGTATACCCAAAACCAAGGAAGTGTGTAGATCAGTTCAACACTTACTCCTGTGAAGCACAGTACATACATACAGAAAATACTAGTCCGCACATAATCTGGCCACACTCAGTAAACCATGTAAAGTTAATGTTTCATGTGATGGGAAACTGCAAAAGTCCTTTCCCTTCTAATACTGCCTATTATCCATACTCACTTTGTCTTCTCCTGGATGAATCTCACCATGGGCCTTCCTTCTTTGCCTCCAGATTCTCTTCCATGATGATGGAAACAATTCATGAATCACACCCCCTTCTAAGCATACATCACACCCCCTTTGAGCATGGGAATCCTCTATGGCTCTTGGGACCGGACACCCCAGAGCTCTTGTTGTCCTGCAACTGTAGAGCTGCACAGTAAACACAGCTCACTCAGTGATATATTGCTTACTGAACCTGTGGAACAGGAAAACAGGCCCATTAGATTTGACCTCATTCACTATCCAAAATGCATCTGGAATTTCACCTTGAGGGAAGAATGCAAGTGTTGCTCACTGCTTGACCTCCAGCTCATAACTGGAAGCAACAGCATTGTACCTTATGCTTTATGCTTTGGGGAAATGGAACAAAGCTCCATATAGAATGCTGTAGAGAAATGTGCTTGTGGCAGCATTATTGGCTGCCTGTTCAAAGTGTATCATAATGCGAAGAAACCAAAAAAAAAAAAACTCCAAACCAATGAATATCAAAATCCAGAGCAAAGGAGAAAGGCGAACCAGTTCAACTGTAGCTCACTGCCAAATGTATTCAAAATAAAAGACAAAAAACATATGAGATCAAGCGCTTTCACCTGCACGATGGCATCAGTGTCCATAAGATAAAACTTAAAATTTTGGATTTATAACAAATAATAAGAAAATGTATTGTTACAGTAAGGGAGTGGTTTATACTGCAGTTTGTAAAACGTGTGAAAACTATTATGTGGGAAAAACAAAAAATGCACTCAGGCTCAGAATTTATCAGCACTTGTATGATATTAAGCAGATGAATGGGAACAATGCATTATATAAACATATTAGTAATCAGCCAAATCACACCTTTAGATTTTTTTATATTAGAACAAGTTGACCTGGGCCCCCGAGGAGGACCTGTGGATGATTATCTGGAATTTATTGAACTGAATCTTATTAGTGTCCATAATGTACCTGCGGTGATGGTGCTGAGGTAGCGTTGTCGCCTCACAGTAAGACACTGTCCGGTTCGATTCTCAGCTAGAGCGTCTTCTGTGTGGAGACATGCGTGAATGGGCGTACCTTCATTGAAGGTTGTGCATCAGGGCTGGTAACTCGACACGTAAAAATCAACTACCAATCATTAGCAGACTGGAGTTCTGCTGTGGCGACCCCTAACCGGGAAAAGCCGAAAGACACAAGTGTCCATAATGTGTGGGCACTGGGAACATCTACCACATTTGAACGTGCCCCCCCTCCCTCAGACCATGTTGTTTTTTCTCAAGTAACCCTTTTAGTGAGATGTCCTTCTTATATACTATTATAGGTTTAATACCTTCTCTTTCCTGTACATCCATGTCGATGTCAAATATTTTCCAATATTTATAAATCACATTCCTAATTTCATTAAAATTAGGTCTATAGGTAAGTGAAAGGGCACGTCCAAAATCTATATTTTGTTTCCTCCTGTTTTCCTGATTATCAATATTACCCTGACTCATTTGTACATGTACACTGTGTTGGGATTTACTATAAAGCATTTTTTACATACATCAAGGCTTCGTCCTTTGTGCAGCACCTTACGCCTGAACTTTATTTGTACTGGCTATCTTTAAATAAAACTAAATTATACATTGTTCTAGTAAATGTGTTAAAGTATTTAGTTATCAGAAAAGCTGCTATCTCTTATTTACTTCCAATAACTTCAAACTTGTTTTTTTTACTGACCTGCTTGACCTTGTACCTTTTAATTTAACATTACTCTTGGTAGACAATATTCAGACATCTTGATTTAGTGCAGTCACCTTGTCAGCTTACTTCCATGGAAATATAAGGAAAGCTTTTACTTCTCTACTATCACTGAATATTTATTTGCTACAGGAAAACTAGTCATAACATTGTGGCCTCTAATTAAAAAAAACACTTGCTTAAACAAAAAAAAAAAATATTGCCATTATATTAAGCCAAGGCCATTAATCCAGATACTCATTTATGCAAAAGTAAAAGAAAGGATTCCGTATCTGTATATAAAAGTCAATGCACTTTTACACTCCTTTCACCAACCTAACAGCCCAGTATTAGAGCCCATCAACTCAAATGTGCTTTTGTCTAATCTTTCTTCTCTTATTTTACATTGTAAAAAGATGATGCAGTGGTGTAGCAGTTAGTGTTGTTCATAGGTTCATACATTCATAGGTAGGTACTAGGCTATCGGCCCTAGGGCCCATACAAGCCTAGCCAAAAAATGTACCCTGGCTTTCGCCACCCAAGAAAATTATTTTCCTGTGCCCCTGTCGAGCAGAGCCACAGAAGTGATCCCCGGGGTGAATTTCCCATTTCCCATCCAATCATCAAGATTTTTCTTGAAGAGTGCTAATGTGGAGCTCTGTTTGACATAGATAGGTAGTCTGTTCCAGAGTATGGGAAGTCTCTGGAACAGGAATCTATCCCTCCAGCATGTTCTGTTTATTGTGGTGACAAGGTTAAGGTCCCTAGAGCGTGTAGCTCGGAGGGATTGGGATTTCTTTAAGCGGAGCATGTCCAACAGCTCTGGGTTTGACATAGCTTTGTATGTTAGGCAGAGATCGCCCCTGAGTAGGCGATATGCGATGGAGTAAAGCTGTAGTTTTTTGAGACGGTCTGCATAGGGCATATGTTTGAGGCCAGTTATCCTCTTTGTGAGGTATTTCTGTGGTCTTTCCAGTTGTTGTAGATGTCTTGTGAGGTACATACCAAAAGGGGCGTTGTACTCTATAATTGGTCTAATAAGTGATGAGTAGAGGGGAACAATGACCTCTTTTTTTCTGGATGAGAATCCTTTTGTGATGAGATGAGCCACGTAGAAGGATTTCCTGACCACTGTGGCGATGTGATTATCAAAGGAGAGACTACTGTCCACCTGTGTCCCAAGGTCTCTTATCACATTTTCGGCATTAAGTAGACTACCAGCTATGTGGTAGTTCATGGGTACAGAGTTTTTACCAAAGGGGATGACAATACACTTTTTGGCATTGAGCTTCAGGCCATGGCTTTGACACCAGGTATCTGTCTCATTGAGGCCCTTTTGTAGTTTGTCCACATCGTTAGGAGTTTCGATTATGGCTCCTAGTTTGCAGTCATCTGCAAACTTTGTTAATAAAGACCTTCTGTGTTGGCCTGCACTTCAGAGAAGTAGATACCAAACAGGAGAGGACCCAGGACTGAACCCTGTGGTACTCCACTTGTCACTGGTCTGATGTCGGATTTGGAATCCTTTCCAATGTCCCAATGGTTGTAGCTTCATAGCAAGAGGTTTTCTGGTTCAGTTCTCAGCTGGGGTGCCTTCTGTGCAGAGTCTGCATGTCATCCAGTCATGTGGGTTTCCTCTGGGTGCTCTGGTTTCCTCCCACATTCCAAAGACTTGCATCTGGAGTGTTTCTCCCCAGACCTCTGCTGAAAATGGGCTCTATCCCAGTCAGACTTTCCCAGTAAACAAATATTAAATAAATGTTAATGTCTACATTTCTTAAAACTAAAAAGAAAAAAAATACTTATTTATTTTAGTATCTTCATCACATACAACATGAAAATGCTTTACTATATAACATGCAGTTTATATCATGAAATGATTTGTACAATACTGTTAAGAACAAAAATTGTTTTACTTACAGTTACTTTCTCTTTTATCTCCGTCTTTTTTCCTCTTAGTGTTCTTCCAAACATCAATGACATAAAGTGGGCACATGCCTGTCAGTCCCTCCACAAGTTTAAAAACATCAACAAGAATCCAATCTTTCTCAGCTTCTTTTTCTCATAAAGCCATATTTCACAGATGTGATTGATGCTTTACAGTCTCACTAATGTCAGTGTTGCTGGTCTTCTTCCTATTCATCTCTATCGCCCAACACTAGACCCTGATTCAAGTCCAAGGTACTCCAAATTCTTCTAGACAACTCCTCTGCTTTTTTACTATCTCAAGCATTTTCCATTGAGACATTGGAAAGGTTTTACAAGCAAAGTTTTTCTATGAGCTTTATTATCAGAAGAATGAGAAACAGGGTCCCTTTCTGTTTGATGGATTACTTTTTGTTGGACAATTTTTTTTATTTCCTTCTTAATCTGTCCTGTATCAAAAAAATGAATTTGAACCTCCATGAAAAAAAATTCTGAAGACAGCTGGATACAGCAGCATGAATCTCACACCTGCCTCTCAACATTCCCTGAAAACTGATATAGAGTAAATAATCATTTTCCACAAGCACTCTAATGTCTCCAGTTTTTAATATTTTGTCCTCGTGACGCAGTTTTGTCAGGATTAACTATTTCTGCTGGTATGATAGTATCTTTACTAATACAGGTCTTTGCTGCTTTTTCATGGCCAGGTTTGGAGCATACACACATATTTTTTTCTGTCAATTAACAAATCCTGCTGTGGAATACCAGTGCTTTTACTTAGTTGTGTTTTCATAAATGAATACGAGCTCTTCCTTTAGGTTACTCTGTTACAGCAGAAAATCTCAGGTTTTCTGTGTGAGCTCTATCCTCTAAATCTACCATTTTATAAACAGCTCTTCTTGAGCAGTCTCATACTGAGTCAGCCTTTTTCCTTCATTTCGACCTCTGATTTTTGCAGCTTTATCAGTCCATCTGAATAGCTGTTTAAAGCTTTTTTCAATTTTTACAGTCTTTTATTATTTGAGTTGAAATACTCCTTCAATGTTTCATTTATTTTAATCAGCTCTGAACACATCTGACCTATTTTTTCCCTCAAAATTACTGGAAGTCATCTCTTGTACCAAAGCTGGAGCTTGAACTGTGTTTTTACTGAACAGTTGCAGGATTCTTCCTAGTCAGTGTTTTTCTTCCTCTTTTCTAGCTGATTTTCTTTCAGGCTAAGTTTCTTCTTTGCTGGCATTTACTAGCAAGTAACTGAATTTTTCTAAAACAGGCAGAATTAGTGGCCCTTATTTATCAGTTTATTTTTTTAAGTAGCCATGCTGGTCCTGATTCCTTTTTCTGGATCAAAAATGTATCTCAGTAGCCTTTGGTGCTTTGATTTAGACAGTGCTGCTCCGCAGACAGCCTCATCAAAACATTGCCACTTTTAGAACCAAATGAGGAACGTCCCTCATAATAAGGTACACTTGAGAGCTATGCACTTTACATTACCAAACACTTAAAATACCAAACTTTATTTTACTGAGACCAGAATCCTGGAGTTTCATAATGCTGAAATCTTATTTAACTGACTTTCATAATATCGAAAAGTGAAATGTGAAAATACCAATGGGTATATTATCGAGTGCAATATGTAATGTTATGAGTAAATTTCTAAAAAATAGAGTTATGTCTTTTTAAATTATTTTACGTGCCTAAAAACAACATGGTGGATGTGTCATATGAAGTTCACGGCACTATTTACAATGGTTGTAGCAGTTTTCGTTCTGAAAGGAAAGCTCCTTCTAATTGTCAAAGGCTATATTTATAATGTGGAAGCGACAGCTAATTTAGGAATATATTGTGTTGTAAGTATGCCTATTTCCCCACTGTAGTGTGATCCTGGAGTTGTTTTTTTATAGTTAGGAAGGGTGTGGGGGGCCGTAGTCTACCACCTAGGTGGGTTTTAGCTACTATGCTATGCTTTGCTGTGTTGAGTAAGTTGTATAAGGTGAAGTTTAAGTTGACAGTATTTTACTGTCATTTTTATAAACAAAATCTTCAGTATTCATGAGAAACAAGTCTTAGTGTAGGGAAAGTAATGTTAAGTTTCCGGTTTAAAATTCGGTATTGTGAGATTCAGTATTGTGCAACTTCGGTATTGTGAAAGTCAGTTATATAAGCTTTCAGTATTTTGACAGTTTGGGATTTTGGTCTTGGTAAAATGAAGTTCAGTATTTTAAGTGTTCGGTAATGTGAAGTAGATTCATATCTACATACACACACACACACACACACACACACACACACACACACACACACACACACACACACACACACACACACACACACACACTCCTCAGTGAGGGTGATTCTTTGCAGTCCAGTAGTGTTGTCCATAGCTGGGGGCTGATACAAACATAGAATGGTCCTGTTGATAGGCCATTGCAACATATGCAGTCTGTTTTTAGAGATCAAAGGGTATCTTATTCCACTACCCCAGTTCTTGGGCAATGATGCCTGACAACCTCCAGGGGCAGGATTCCTCACCAGCAGAGTCCATACTGGTCCCATTTCCAAAGTGGTGCAACATCCCTAATATGGAGGGCCTCTGGTCCTGTGACATCTTGCCAGCACAGTGTCCCCAGGTCATGGTTACTTACTGACAGCCTCTCCTAGTAGTGGCCCTAAAGCAGCATCCTTTTCCTATCACCAGACTCCACTTTGTATGATACAGAATACTTCTTGTAACAAGACTGTGATTTCCATATCCATTGATATGGCCACCCATCCAAAATGTGATGTCAACTATGTCTCACTGTGTCTATTGGCACCTGTGTAAATGTGTAAATGATGATGACTTTAACTCAATCCACCCTCCCTACCTTCTGTGTGGTTTATCTGGAGATATCTGATGCATAGCATGACTCAACA